>NW_026899016.1:0-70433 GCF_033153095.1 Gastrolobium bilobum
AAGCGCGTGGTGATGTCTCCGTGTGATTCCACAACTAGTTCCTCACCATTTATTTCTTTGCTACAGGCTAGGAAGGCCTTGAGAGCAGAGGCATTCAGATATGTCATGTTGGGAGGTTTGGTGAATGGGACATGGGAGGATATCACTGGCATTCCTGTGGTGAGGGAATTCCTCGGAGTGTTTCCGGAGGAGATTCCTGAGTTTCCGCCTCAGATGGAGATAGAGTTCTCTATTGAGTTGTTGCCTGGTGTGGGGCCTATTTCATTAGCTCCATATTGGATGTCGCCACCGGAGTTGGCAGAGCTGAAGAAGCATATTGAGGATCTTTCAGCTAAAGATTTCATTCGACCGAGTGTGTCTCCTTGGGGAGCACCGGTCATCTTTGTGAAGAAGAAGGACGGGACAATGCGATTGTGCACCAACTACAGGTAGTTGAACAAGGTGACGATCAAGAACAAGTATCCCCTTCCTCGGATTGACTATCTGTTGGATCAGCTTAGGGGTGCTTGCGTGTATTCGAAGATTGATCTCCGGCCCGGATACCATCAGATTCGAGTGAAACCGGAGGATGTCCCTAAGACCGTGTTTCGTTCCAGATACGGTTACTTTGAGTATTTGGTGATTCCTTTTGGACTCACAAATGCACCCGCAATGTTCATGGATTACATGAACATGATTTTCCAGCCGTATCTGGATCAGTTTGTGATTGTCTTCATTGACGACATTCTGATTTACTCCAAGACTGAGGAGGAACATGCAGAGCATCAGAGGATTGTTCTGCAAGTGCTGAAGGAGAAAAAGCTTTATGCTAAGCCTTCTAAGTGTGAGTTTTGGCTCAAATCAGTCAAGTTTTTGGGGCATGTGATTTCAGGAGATGGAGTTGCAGTGGATCCCAACAAGATCGAGGCTGTGCTGGATTGGGAGAGACCCAAGACAGTTACGGAAGTGAGGAGCTTCTTAGGTTTGGCAGGTTACTATCGGAGGTTCATCAAGGGATTCTCGACGATGGTTCTTCCTTTGACTCGCCTTACCCGAAAGGAGACTCCATTTGTGTGGACTCACGAGTGTAAGGAGTGCTTTCAGGAGTTCAAGGAGAGATTGACGACTTCACCTATGTTGATCCTTCCTGATCCTGAGGAGTAGTTTGAGCTTTACTGTGATACTTCTGGAAAGGGGCTGGGCTGTGTTTTGGTGCAGTCTGGTAGAGCTGTTGTTTTTGCTTCGAGGCAGTTGAAGCCTCATGGGGAGAACTACCCTACTCATGATTTGGAGTTGGCTGCGATTGTTTTTGCTTTCAAGATTTGGAGGCATTATCTGTTCGGTATGCAGTTTGCTCTGTTCAGTGACCACAAGAGCTTGAAGTATCTGTTTGATCAAAAAGAGTTGAACATGAGGTAGAGGAGATGGATGGAGTTTCTGAAGGACTACGACTTTGAGTTGAGGTACCATCCTGGCAAGGCCAATGTGGTAGCTGATGCTTTGAGTCAGAAATCCATGAGTCTATCCAGTTTGACGATGGGTGACTTCGACATCATAGAGAAGTTTCGAGATCTAAAGGTGACTTCCTTATTTGGGGATTCACTTCTCGAGATGGAGACTGTGAGAGTCAGGAATGAGCTTATGGACAAGATCCAAGAGGCGCAAGTGCAGAGGGAGTGTCTCGATTACGTGAAGAACCAAGACGGTGTGTCTTGGAATGAGGATGGACTTCTGTTGTTTCAGAAGCGGATTGTTGTTCCTCGAGTTCCTTTGACCGAAGAAGTTATGGAAGAGGCCCATAAGGGTCAGTTTACTGTTCACCCTGGTGCTACAAAGATGTATCAAGACCTGAGGGAAATTTCTAGTGGCTAGGAATGAAGAAGGACAGAGTTGTGTATGTGTCCAAGTGTTTGATCTGCCAAAAGGTGAAGATTGAACACCAGAAGCCGTCTGGTAAACTTCAACCTCTTGAGATTCCGGAATGGAAATGGGAGAGCATTTCCATGGACTTCGTAGTGAGTTTGCCTAAGACTCAGGAGGGTTGTGACTCTATCTGGGTCATCGTGGACAAATTGATGAAGTCTGCCCATTTTCTTCCGATGAAGGTGAGCTTCACTACAGAGCAGTTGGCCAGACTTTATGTTCACGAGATTGTGAGACTTCACGGGGTGCCCGAGAGTATCATTAATGATAGGGACCCGAAGTTCACATCTCGGTTCGTTGCAGGAGGTTTTTGGTACGCAGTTGAGACTGAGTACAACCTATCACCCTCAGACTGATGGACAGACTTAGCGGACCATCTAGACATTGGATGACATGTTGAGGGCTTGCACGTTGGAGCTGGGTTTAGCATGGGATAGGTACCTTCCGTTGGTTGAATTTTCGTATAACAACAGTTTCCATGCTAGCCTGGGCATGGCACCCTACGAGGCGTTGTATGGTAGGAGGTGTCGAACTCCTACCTGCTGGTCAGAGGTTGGAGATCGTGAATTGTTTGGCTTGGACTTTGTCCAAGATACCACCCAGCAGATCCAGATGATCAGGGAAAAGTTGAAGCAGGCGCAGAATCGCCAGAAGAGATATTATGATGTTAAGCATCGTCCACTGGAGTTCAGTGAGGGTGGGCACGTGTTTGTGAAACTTTCACCTGTCACCGGTGTTAGACGGGCACTCGGAGTGAGGAAGCTGAGCCCGCGATATATTGGGCCATACCAGATCCTTGGTAGAGTAAGACCTGTTGCCTACCGGCTTGCTTTGCCTCCGAACTTGGCCAACATCCACGACGTGTTTCACGTGTCTCAGCTTCGGAAGTATGTAGTGGATCCTTCGCACGTGGTGCAGCCGGATGATGTGGAGGTTCGGGAGAACTTGAAATTCTCGTCGGACCACTCAAGATTCTTGATCGTAGCGAGAAGCAGCTGAAGAGCAAGATCAATCCGATGGTCAAAGTGCAGTGGACAAGAAGAACTCCTGAGGAGTGTACTTGGGAACGAGGGGACGAGCTCCTCCGGCAGTACCCCGAGTTTCGGGATAGGTATGTTTCTGATTTTGAGGGCAAAATAATAAAAATGTGGGGTGAATGTAAGAACTTGCACCGTTAATTAAGGAAGTTAATTAATTAATTATGTGAAATTAGGAAATAATTCCATAAGTGACCCTAATAATTATCATGAGGCTTAAATAAATGTAGTAAGTAATTAAGAATGCTGAAAGTCGTTTTTCTGACGAAAAGTGCAGATACCGGTTCTGCTAGTCGGTATAAATGCGTACCGATAAAGTATCCTAGAAAATTATAATAAGTGCATGAATATTACTAGAATAATATATAGGACATGTAAAACGAATTTCAAGTTAAAATAATGAGAACTGGTGCCAGAACTGATATTGGCTATGGGAAAAGCGCGTACCGGAAAGGTGCTGTGAAAAATTTAAGAAAAATATGATAATTCTTGTAAAATTGAGTAGGTTCAGAATCCTGAGTTTGGGATTAAAATGCTAACCGTAGCAATTAACGTTAATACAGTGTGATTAAAACTTAAGTGGCTATAAATACTAACTTGCACAAAAACTTAGGCCATATTTCAGCCTTCTACGTGCCTCCTTTGCTGAAGTTGGTGTTCTCCATCAGCCACCATATTCTTCCCTTCATTTGAGAGCCAACAGACTACCTTTCATCTTGGTTCCTTCTCCAAACCTCCTTGTGTGTGAGAGATAAAGCCTTGGGGGTTAGGTTGAGGCCTTGTTTCTCAACCTTGGGTCTCTGTATGGGAGGTTAAAGTGCTGAGTTTTTTGAGTTGTGAGGTTGAAGCCTTTGTCTTGAGTGTGGAGGCTCTAAGAAGCTTTCTTTGAATAGAAAGGTGCCACCTTGTAGTGCATTTTCGTGGCCCTTTGGTTGCTGCTCTGTGGAGTGGTATTGGAAGCTTCTTTTCACTGTCATTCTCTGTTTTGAGAAGCTTGGTAAACATACTCAACCTTTGATCATGAGTTTAATGCTTAAAAATGGAACCTTGATGCATGTAATGAGTTAAAGTTGATAACTTAACGTTGGGTAATGTCAAACACACCTAGAAATGCATGTTTAGGCTTCTGTAATTGGTAAAAGAGGAACCTTTCGTTGATATCTTCGCGAAAATGCAGAACTGCATTCTGTCACGAAATATCCGGATATGGATATCTGGATATGGATATCCGGATATGGGGTTTTGTGATATCCGGATATTGATATCCGAATATGCCCCCGACAAATATCCAGATATTCTGGGATTTCGAAGAACAGTAGCTGCACTGTTCATACAATAGGCTATTGGGGGTTTGTGGACCCTAGTTTGAGGAAGTTGAACTTCTGTAATAATTGAACTAAGTCAGAATCAAGTGATTAAGGGCTTGTGGCTTGTGTGAAGCCTTAAGATGTAAAACGTAAGGAAAGGCGTCGTCTTTATGTTGTATGCTTGTAGAGTATGATGGTTGATATATTATTGGTCCATAAGAGATTGTGATTTTGCTGTGTTTGGACTTTGAGTTGTGGACTCTTGGCTTGGATTGTTAGCTTGCAAGGTAAGCTTTCGTGTCCTCGGTTTAGCCATGTTGTGGTTCCACTATGTCTCATGGGGGTATGGTTATATGCATGTTGTGTTACATGCTTTGATATATTGAAATGCTTTTTGTGCAATGGCTTATGATATGTATGTGGTGTTCACCCGATGGGATGGTATCCTAAGGGTAGGTACGGCAGGGCGCGTACTGTGTGGGTAATAGACGTATTCCTACATTTCTCTGGCCAGCAGATTATTGTATTGACACACATGACATGATTATCTGCTGCATTGCACTATTTTGGAAATGATATTGTTAAACTCTTTTGGAACTTATATTGCACATGTAAGTGAGCTTGGGGTGGAAGATCCTTGAGGACCCTTATCTTACTGAGATTTCTTGTTTAGAGATCTCACCCCATGTTTGGGGCGCTTATTTCAGGTTCAGGTAGTATGGGGGGCTGATGCCTCTGGCGGCAGGAGGCCAGAGCTTAGTTGATGATTATTGTTGTTTATTATGCTGACATGTTGGATGCTGGATATTCTACTAATGTTATGTTTTTAGTTGCTTTTATTATGCTGTTGATGTTGAGACTTCTGTTGGGCTTGTGCCTTATTTGGGTGAGCATGAGGTTTGTCCATGCCACTTTATGTTAGTACTTTGAGTTGAGTTGTATAACTTAGTAGGTTTTCCGGTCTACGTGTTGTAGTTCCGTGACTAGAGACTTATATCTGTTATTTTAATTAATGAGGTATTCAGTTAGCTGTCTTTTGCAATTTACATACAGGCATGGTTTTATTTAAATGATTAATTAAGCAAGTTGGTAATGATAATGACGTCATAAATGAAAAGAAAAAGATATTCCGCATTTTTAATTTAGCGTAGCTTAATACGATGACATGATAACAAACCGGATATATACGGGGTGTTACACCTCTCGACCCCAACCTCCTCAATATCATATATGTATCTCTCGACATGCATGCATGAATATAAATAAGCAAACTTTTTGAAAAACTAATTAAACATTCATAAAATCAAAGCTTAGGCATCCATTACAGTGTTACAGCATAGGTATTTTATCACCCAGCATAAGGAGCAATTTAACTTATGATGGAATTAAAGAAAACAAAGAAGGAGAAGAAGAAAGAATCCATAGAAAAACAAAAGAAAAGACTAAAAAGATGCTACTGTAAAACTCTGTCACAGTCTTGTTCCAGCGAAACTCCAACAACTCTTCTTCCTCTAAGAATCTCTCTCTATATAGATATGATTTGGTACTACCTTCAGTCGTTCCAGCCTTCTGAATTCGTAGGGAAGTCCTCTTTAAATAAAAAAAAGTGGTTGGTTACTTAGGCCACAACTTTGGGACTGAAAATCCATGAATTATATTGTTGCAGCCTTATCTTGCCCCTATTTTTAGGGTTGTTGGCACTTAATTGGATAAGATCTTGATCTTCTTGAATTTATTCTATCAATATTATTGCTGATTAGATAAAAGTTTGTTATCCTTGATTGTTAGGATTTAAGATGTGATTTAATCTTCAAAAATGTCCTTATCCCTTGCTTGCTGGTGCTTTATTTGTTTGTTAGGAAAATAACTAACTTTTGAAATTTGAATTTCAGATGTTCCCCTGTCCTCGCTGTCATATTGTCTCGATTGCTATATCATTAATTCGTCAGCTTCTCTGCTATAATACTCCGACGTCAACTTTTCCTGAAAAGACAAAGCACTCAAGAAGTCATTTATTCTTACACAAAAATCAAGAAATATTGTCTCATTTTCCATACTTAGTCGTCTTAAAGCACTTAGTCATGAATATGCAGCATTTTGATCTATTATCATGCAATTAAGACACTTCATAAGGAATTTATGCAGCAAATTTATCATAAAAATATCAAATTAACTCTCATTTGGGAGAGTTATCAACTATCAACAAGATGTTATCCTTCCCCAAGCCAGATTTGAATAGATCAATATGCACTTTCAGGATTTTAAATCCGTAGGGTAGTATAATTTTTTTATTCATCGAATTGTGTCTGTAATGAACTATGTGGCCCGAAGATCACAGACACTGAAATGTTGGGAAAAAAACATTATCTACCTTCCATTCTAGTAACCTTATACTCCAGCAATAGTATAGGGCAAAAAATACAAAACTTTCTGAGTTAACCTCTTCTTTACTTGTGGTTGAAAAGCACAACCAGTTGTTGATGCACAAGCATAACACTCATCTTGTTGGTTCTGCACTTGGACTAGAAGCACATGCTACACAACGTCATGGATAAAAGAACCATGGAAAATAGAAGGGAAAAAGGTGCAAAATGAAATCACAACTGCATAAAATAAGAGTTCAAAAGGCCCCTGGAGTGGTCCACAAAAGAATGTAAGCCCAATAGCGCCTAATAATTCTTCTCCTAATATTTGTCATAGATGTGGAGGTACAAGTCATTGGTCTCGTACTTATCGTACTCCGAAGCACCTAGTTGAACTCTATCAAAAGGACAAAAATGAGAAGAAAAAAGAAGCCAATTTTGTTGGTCAATCTATGGTGGCGAATGAAGGTCCCTCAATGAATAATGTTCCTATGGACATCGATTAGCTTAGAGATTTTAATTCCATTGACATAGACCAATTTATGGTTTTTGCTTAGAAGTTTCTCAATTGTACTACCTATGTTTAATTTACTGTTTTCGTGTTTATTTTAGCTTTCATGTCTTTTATATTTTTCGTTGTAAACATCAAACTTTTGAAAAATTATCTATCCTTATTATTATTATTTTTGTCATGGGTGTGATTAAATTAATTTATTTCCACTTGCTTCTCATTGAATACATTATTGAATGCTTAAATTGGTTATTGAATAGAATTTAACCATGCATGAAACAGTTATAATGGCCATGAGATTTAATCATATACAAAGCAATGGTAAAAGTGATTTAATGAAATTCAATCAAACATAAAACAATTATGAAATTTAGTTATACTACAGTAATAATAAGTGACACATCAATGCATTCATTATCTTTTCAAGTGCTATCATCATTATTATTATTGTCGTTTTTTTTTTATGATGATAGTGTATGATGTTGCGCAATAACCAAAAGGATGACATGGTTAGCATGTGCATAGTAGATAGTGGTACTACACATACCATCCTCCAACAAAGAAATTTTTTAATTTATTGAAAAAGTGTGAAGGGAATGTCACTACTATTTTAGGTGATAGTAGTTTGATTATAGGCTCCGGAAGAGCTTGCATAATACTACTAATTGGTACAAAAATTATTATTAATGATGCGTTATTTTTCCCTCGGCTAAAATAAAATCTTCTTAGTTTTAAGGATACTTGTTCAAAGGGCTTCAAATTGAAACTAAGATTGATGATGATAAAGAATATTTATACCTAACCCCGAAGGTTGGGGGCAGAAAACAAGTTGTTGAAAAGTTGCAATCTTTTTTATCAGGGCTATATTTCACTTATATACAAGTGATTCTATTGTTTCCATGAACTTGAAATTCACGAACCCAATTGCTTTTAAGTTGTGGCATGACTGTTTAGGTCACACTAGGCTTAATATGAAGCGTCGAATTCTAACACATTCAGTTGGGCATAGATTAACAAATCGTTGCATTCCTTTACCCAATTTTTTAATGTGTTGAGGGAAAATTAATCATACAACCATCTCATACTAAAATTAGGATAGAATCTCCTACTTTTTTATATCGCATTCAAGGAGATATATGTGGACCCATCCATCCTCCTTGTGGACCTTTCAGAAACTTTATGGTCCTAATTAATGCTTCAATGCGATGCATATATGTTAGCCTGTTGTCTACACGTAATTTGACTTTCTCAAGGTTGCTCGCCTAAATGATTAAATTATGAGCACAATTCCTAGACTTCCCGATCTAGAAGATTTAGTTAGATAATGCTGCTGAATTTACGTCTAAAATTTTTTATGACTACTACAAAGCCATCGGAATGGACATGGAGCATCTTGTACAACATACTCATACACAGAATGGACTAGCTGAATCTTTAATTAAACACCTTTAAATGATTGCTGGACCATTATTGTTGAATCCAAAATTACCATTCAGCTTATAGGGACTTGTGATATTACATGTTGCAGCCTTCATCCAAATCCGACCAATAACATATCATGAATATTCCCCTCTTCAACTTGTACGAGGATGTGAACCTGATGTTTTTCATCTGTGCACTTTTGGTTGTGCTGCATATATCCTTATACCCCCTCCACAACATTCTAAAATGGGCCTGAAAGGAGGCTGAGCATTAATGTGGATTATGAGACCCAATCTATAATTAAATACTTGGAGTCACTGACGGGTGACTTATTTACTGTCCAATTTGTTGATTGTGTATTTAATGAGGGGCATTTTCCAACATTAAGGGGAAGAAAGTCATAACATCAAAGAATCCCGGGAAATTTTCTGAAAGGAAAATCAAATGAATTATCTTCATCCACGTATAAGTATAACCGAACTTGAAGTTCAAAAGATCATTAACTTGCAAGCTTTAGCGAGCTAATTACCATATGCTTTTACTGATCACAAAGGAGTGATTAAGTCCCACATTCCTGCGGAGAATACAACACCTAGAATGGAGATTTCTATAAGACAAAATTTAGCTGAGCCTAGTCAACGCCGGAAGCATGGACAACCTATAGAGGCTAAAGACATAAATCCACGAAAATAGAAAAATAAGTCACCGATTGCGCCTCCTGAAGAGGTTAATCCTGAAGAAAGCAAACCAGTGAAATAAGTCCTAGGAATACGGAACGACCAAATTTAAATGTCATGGGATACGATAAAGATTTGGTTGATGTTGACATAAAAGTTGCAATAAACTATGTTAACACATGAGAGAAATATGATAGAATCACAATTGTTGATGATGGTTCATTTTCCTTCTCAGTAGCTCTTACTGTCTTAGGAGATAATTTGGATCCAGAACCTAGAACCAATCAAGAATGGAAGAAGCGTTCATACTGTAATAAATGGAAGGACCTAATTAAAACAAAATTAATCTCACTTAATAAACATAGCATTTTTGGACCTATTTTTTGAACACCTAAAAATATTATCCCTGTAGTATATAAATGGTGTTTGTAAGGAAATGCAATGAGCGTAACGAAGTGGTACGCTATAAAGCAAGATTAGCTGCACAACGATTTTCACTAAAACCCGGTATTAATTATGATGCCACCTCCCATAAAGGACAACATTATGTTCTGTTACTTAATCAGTATAGCAGCACGCATGCACCTTGAGATGCAATTAATGGATGTCGTGACTGCATATAACTATATATTTATATGGGTCACTTGACACTGACATTTATATGAAAGTCCCCAAAGGTTTCCCAATACCCAATATGAACAAGAATGAAAATCGCAGTATGTTCAATATTAAGCTGCAAAGATCATTGTATGGTCTCAAATAATCCGAACGTATATGGTACAACCGGTTGAAAGATTACCTCCTAAAGCAAAGGTGTCTGAATAATGAGATTTGCCCTTATGTGATCATTAAGAAATCTCTTAATGGCTTTGCAATTATATCGGTGTATATGGATGACTTGAATATAGTCGTGACTCAAAAGGAGGTTGAAGAAGCTTGTTCCTGTCTAAAAGGGGAATTTGAAATGAAAGACTTAGGTCAAACCAATTATTGTCTTGGCCTACAAATCGAGCATCTCGCAAAAGGAATTTCTTGCACTAGTCTAACTACGTGAAAAGGATCTTGGAGAAATTTTATATGGACAAGTGTCACCCTCTAATTCCCCCAAATGATAGTTCGTTGACTAGAAGTGGATAAAGATCCATTTAGACTTAAAGAAGCTAACTAGGAAGGATTAGCACCTAAAGTTCCTTATCTTAGCGCTATAGAAGCACTATTATATCTTGCAAATTGCATCAGGCCTAATATCATATTTACAGTTAATGTTCTAACAAGACATAGTTTTGAGCCAACCAAAAGACATTGGAATGGGGTTAAACATATCTTTCGTTATCTTCAAGGTTCTATGATCTTGGTTTATTCTATCCATGAGATGAGGATTTTACATTGGTGGGATATTCTGACGCTAGCAATATGTTCGATCCACATAATGCTAAATCACAGATTGGATATGTTTTCCTTTGCGAAGGTATTGCAATATCATGGAAATCTGTAAAACAAAGTTTAGTTGCTGCTTCCTCAAATCACTCAAAGATTATTGCATTGTATGAAACTGCTCGAGAATGTGTTTGGTTAAGCTTTTTGAAAGAACGTATTAATGTTTCATGTGATTTACCCATAATTAGTAATTCCCCTACTATCCTTTTTGAGGATAATGCAGCGTGAATTGCACGAATGAGTAATGGATATATTAAAAGTGATAGGACTAAACATATTTCACCAAAGTTCTTTTACCCACATGAACTTCGGAAGAAGGGTGAAATAAATATCCATCTGGTTCGCTCTAAGGATAATTTTGCAGATTTATTCACTAAATCCCTACCTACTTCCACATTTGAGAAACTTGTATATCAAATAGGTATGTGTAAACTTAATAAGTTACTTTCATAAGGGGGAGCAAACTAATTATTATCACCCCTAAAGGATGGGCCCTAAAGGTATAAATCTATACTCTTTTTTCCTTTGCTGTTTTTTTTTTTCCATTGGATTTTTCTTAGTTAAATTAGTTAAAAGTTTTTAATGAGGCAGATTATCAATATTTGATAGCATATGTCATGTATTCTTTTTCCTTCTCTAATTTTTTTTCCCATTGAATTTTTCTAGCAAGGTTTTAATGAGGCATAGACTTCGCATCATAATGTCAAAGGGGGAGTGTTACAATTGACTTAACTACACTTTATGAGATTGTTACAAATGGGCATTACTATATTTTATGGGAGATTAGTGTATTGTAACATCTAGGATAGATGAAGAGCTTGTACCCTTTCTCCACCTTTATATATATATATATATATATATATATATATATATATATATATATATAAGTGGTAAGACTTATATTCTTACACACTGGATAATAAAATCTGTGACTCTTTCTCCTTACTCTCTTTCTCTCTATCTTATAATTTCTTATTATTTGTCTAATAATTTTTTTACTTGAGTTGATTTCATTTATTCATCACTCTTTTCACAACAGTGAAAAAATAATGTGATATATATGAGGATGACAATTTGAATTGAAACAAAAAAGTTACACACACTAACCTGCAAGTTGACCCAACCCCCCAACCTTAACCACCACCTTAACCTGTTTTGACCTGTCTGCATGCGGGACAAGTTGTATTGAGTTGGCGGGTTAAAATACACAACTAGCCCAGCCCCTACTTGCTGAACTAGGTACACTTTGTTATAAAAATGGGAGAATCCAAGATAAAATGGGAGAATCCAAGACATCAAGCATACCTTGCCTCAAATTGGTTTTAACCCATATGAAAAACAGGCCACGATTCATAAGTCAGTATAAAAGGTTAACTACTGGCCAAAGGAAGTCAAAAATTTCAAGGTTGGGTTATGTCACAATTATCTGAAGATCCAATTAATTCACAGCTAAATAAGAGCAAAAAGGACTATTATAAAGAACAAATAAAATAGAATAAAAGAATTAAACTACCTTAAACCCTTTCAGACTCCAAGCAAAGGTAGCCCCTTTTGAACCATTAAGAAAAAGTTGCAGTGAGACCATATATAGTTATCAATTAATAGCATGAGTTTGTAATGGATTCTATAGTGCAGGTATGGCTTTCACAAATTATCAGCTTACAGCATATGACAACCTGTGTTGCTGAAATTAACCAACAGGATGCTGGTCTATCTTCTTATCCATTAAACCAGCATATGGTTAATTAGCTACAAACCCCAAATTCAAATCAGTAATAATTAATTGACGTCAAACAAGCCCCTCATGAAATGTTCCAGAGCTAGTATCTGGATTGTAAATTGTCATATTCTTGGGTGGCAATTCGCACATTCAACAGCATTCAAATATCAAAATGTAGAAATGTCTTTCAAAATCCAAAGGTGACCAAGTATGTAGGATTAATAAAGTTCTAAACTAACTCAGTCAGTCACCAGGATGAAAGCTTATGGTAAAAAACACATGACAAGGGATTCAAAATGCATGTTTAGCTCAGCGACGGGAAAATGATGGGCCAGCAAAAGAATAACGACGTGAAACTGGTGCATGGGAAGCCTCCAACTTGTCTCCATGATACGGCTGCATTCTATCATAATCAGACAAAGGATCAGCGGCAGAATATATTGAGTAGACCCTATCTTGAACAATCTCTCTCCTTGGCAAGTTATCATTCCGAACGAATGGTCTTTCTCCAACCAAATAAGAGCTTGAAGAGATGTGCTCTCTACTTAAAGGTGTCAAATATGTATCCCTAGGTGAAGCACCATAGCGATAGGCATAATGAGGATCCTTTATATGGTCAGAAATTGCACCACGAAAATAGTTCTTATGTCCACTGTCATCCAAATAAAGAGGATCAGTTTGAAGACTTTCAATATGTGCAGGGACATTGCCCCGGTAGCCAGGGTCCAGGCGATGGTGTTCATAATCTCCCTCATAAGGTTCTGGTATAGCATACGTTCCAGTAACTCTTTCCCTGTGCAAATGGGGCCATGATCCTCTAATACCTTCAGGAGCTTCCCTTTCTCTAATCATTGCTTTTGGAGGGGAATGGATAGGCTGCACAGCTGAATGAATTCCAACTGGTCGGAAAAGTTTAGTGAGCTTCCGCACCTGAAACAGAACATTTGAATATCATTCATGACATAGAATCAAAGAAACAGATACCCAGTCCACCAAAGGCAACATTTGATGCTCACTTGTCCAATAGTAAGCTCTGTTCTGAACTTGTTCCTTTCATTATAATTCTCCTTGATGGCCTTTTTGAAAACGCTCTCAGGTAGAGGGAAACAATCAGAAGAAATTTTGAACCGCACCTAAAGGTGTCAGCCATCAGCATATAAAACAAGATAAACATAGACGATTAGGATTAATCAGATAGGAAAATAAAGGAGAGAAAGTAACCTGAGCAGGAAAATTGCCACCAAAAGCTCTCCGTTCAAGCTTCATAGCACCAGAAGATGAAGCTTTGTAAATACCATACAGTAGCTTCAGATCAAAATCATAAAGAAAAAGTTTAACCCCAGGCTTGAGTCCTAAAACAACATCCTTTTTACCAGCTGAAACACCCATGACACGGTAGCGGAAACAGTCAGGCTTTGTCTTTGCGTTGCACATAAAGATGAAACCACCAAGCTTTTCCCTCCTTTCGTCTTTTGACTGACTCTTTTCCACATCACTAGGCTTACCTTTGTTTGTCCCACTCCTAGAACCCTTGTTTGACTCTCTATGCTTCTCTTTTTTCTTCTGTTTTCGTTCAGCCTTATCTAAGGGAATGATCTTCCCCTTATTTTTTTGAGCTTGATGGCTCTCCTCCAAAGGTGGTTCATCATTAGTTTCCTTCTGCTGGCTATTGTCTGAAATTTGTTTCTCATCTTCATTGTGACAACTTTCGCCATTGTCCACTACTTTTTTGTTTTTCCTATTTCTTTTTTTCCGGCGAATCTGTTGAGAACCGTTGTTCTTTTTGGTTTTAGATATACCAGCCAGAGATTTCTTAACAATTTTAGATTTTGCCTTCAATGATCGTGGAGTATTCTTGTCACTCAACTCTGGTTTACTAGATCCTTCAGGAGGATCAGTATCCTTATTGCTATCATCATTTCCTGACACATCGGGAGGATTCTGAGTGCCCAACTTCTTGTCTTCTTGGTCAATTTTCTTTTCACTCAACTCTGGTTTACTAGATCCTTCAGGACGATCAGTACCCTTATTGCTATCATCATTTCCTGATGACAGAGGATTAAAAGACATGTCGGAAGGATTCTCAGTGCCCAACTTGCTGTCTTCTGGGTCCATATTCTTTTCACTCAATTCGGGTTTACTAGATCCTTCAGGAGGTTCAGTATCCTTATTGCTATCATCTTTTCCTGATAACTGAGGATTAAAAGACATTTCTGGGTCCATATTCTTTTCACTCAACTCGGGTTTACTAGATCCTTCAGGAGGTTCAGTATCCTTATTGCTATCATCTTTTCCTGATGACTGGGGATTAAAAGACATTTCGGGAGCATTCTCAGTGTCCAATTTGCTGTCTTCTTGATCCATATATCATACAGGTACTGATAACAGAAGTTTCCAAAGGAAAATATTACTACAACCGATAAAGAAAATAAAGGAAATATCAATGACTTTAAAATTGATTTACATTTCACATGAACCAGAAAAAGCAAAAAATGCAATTAAGGAGGCTGAAATTGAAAAGGAAAAAAAGGAAAGGAAAAATTAAGTGTAAAAGATTTATTGGTTTGTCTATTGATACCTAAGTCAAATTAACGAACTCGGTTCGGTTATTCTTTTCTATTTTTATCTTAAAAATCCTCTCACAAAGAATATTCTTTGATGAAAGGATAGGAGTATGTTTGAGGATACGCTCGTAACGAGAGCGATAAGGGGGATCATTTGTTTCTTGAACAGTTCTTTAAAAAATGGATTTATACATTTTATGAGTCATAAGACAATTAATGATTCATCATTGCTTACCATACATGCCCTCCAATTATATCTTCCAAATCGTCCACACTAACAATCCAACCCTCTCCTCCAAAAGGTGATTTTAATAAATAACCAAATATAATACTTGGAGTAAGGGTTAAGTTGGTAATTTTTCTTACATCTCCCCCTTTGACCTAAAAACTGTCATTAAATAAGGGCCCAACCATGGTACTATTACTTCTGTTAATGTGTAGCCACAGGATTTGAAGCAAGGAAAAAGAACAAATTATCCGTGACGCAATAGAATAAAAACGAAGACAAATAATAATTAACCTCAACAAAGCAAATGATAAATACATAAGACCATGTCCACAATATACTCATGCATCCACCCAAACAACCACAGATTAACTTTGAGTAAAGTAGTAAAAGCAGAAAAAGATAATTTAGGGTTTTGATGATTTTATCGATTAATTCAGAGCTACACGATCATGCAGTTCAGTATAACATTCAGACAAATAAAAACATTTAAAACATTTTCAGGTGTTGAATTTATATTTAGGTATAAAGGGAGGAAAAAAACCTTTCAGAATAATAAAATTATATAGATATTCGTCAGACCTGCGGGACCATGAACCAGGAGAGATGGAACATTATGTCAAAGCTGTAAAAGCTCAATGTTTTATTCATCTTATCCAATGGAATTAGTTTTACAACATATAGTAAAAGCATAAAGGTAAAAAAAAAAAGAACCTAAGTACCATACGTATAACACCTCGGATTTCGCAAATGCATAATTATATATGAAAATGTGAATTAAGGGGTAGGATTATTGAAAATCCTGAAATTATGATCAAAATACGTAAAAAGGGCAAAATAGTAATTTACCAAACACGCAACCCTAAGCATGAAAAATTGAGTAGAAGGTCTCAAATGGTAAAAATAATGCCGGAAATGGATTCAGGACGAAAAATCGAGTGAACTGGCAAATTTCGAAAAATCGGATGAATAGTGATTTTCCGGTGTAAAATACTACGATATAATTGTACCGATAAGCGCAAAAATAATATCAGTATTTTTAGGAAGTAAAAATATGACGCGAACGAGAAAAATACGTAGGTTATGAATTTGTGGTTTAAATTAGGTGATTTAATAAAGTTAATTCGCATGTGGGACCCACTTAAGAGATTTAAGTGGACAAGTGGCCAATTACACACTCAAAAGAAATTTCTCTCTCCTCCTTTCCTCTTCATCTCACGCGGCCTCCATTGGAGAAGTGGAAGCTTTGCTTCAAAAACTTCAAACCACCAAAACACATCCAAAACCTACTCAAATTCAAAAGTGTAAAACATCAAAGTTGTTCCAAATCACCTTGTGAACATCTTTCCTTCCTTGAGTGAGCCACGAAATTGAGTGTGCAAGGAGATCATTTTCCTATTGTGGGTGGCGGTTTTGGGCTTTCTGGTGGTGGTTAGTGGCGGTTTTGGACCGTTCAAGTGTTGAAACTTGTTCTTGGGTTGCCTAGGAGTTGATTGATGGTAAGTTTTCACACTCTCATGGAGTTTTTATTGAGATCATAAAATGGATGAGTGTTTGATTATGTGTTGATTGGTTGATGTGGTTAGGGGCTTTTAATGATGTTGTTCCTTTGGAATTAAATGCTTAGAATGATAAATGATGATGATTGATGTAATAAAAATTATTGTGATTTGAAAAATTATAACTTGGTGAAAATTGGAGTTGATATTGATGATTTTGTAAAATAACATGGATGTGGGATTGGATAATTGAATTATGGACCATTGGTATGAATTAATTATAGGATTAAAAGATGTGTTTGAATGTTAAATTGAATTGAAAGTCTTGGTGTATGCTTGATTGGGGAATTCGAACCATAGAGTAAATTTAGAGAAAAATGATGTGGAAAATGTGGTTTCATCAATGGCTGAGGCATTGGTGAATAAATGATGACTTAGGTTGATGATTTAAATGCTTGAGCAAGTTGGAATGAATGGAAGGTAACCATTAGGCCTATGAAATTAGGTGGGGTATTATTATTGTGTATGTGAATTTGTGATAATGTATGTGTTGATGGTCATTGTATTTGATCATACAAGTTGCCTCTCACGGAAACAATAGAGAAGGATTAAACTTGGAGCGTACGTTGTGGAGCTTTGCTATGGATAAGAGGTAAACCTTTGGAACTTGGGTTTTAATCCCTTGTGTGCTCCACCACACCTAGTGGAAGGTTGTGGTTGGATTTTGTGCCTTTGGACATTGTGTGAATATGTATGTTCATGCATTATTGCTTGATTGTGTGACATGCTTGGAGCCTGTTGTGTGTGAAATTGTGTGATCTCTGGCTAGTAGATGTGTGTTGGTTTGGACTTCCGCTGGAGATATCCTTTGGGGATTTCGATCAGGTTTTGCCGTGGGGCCGACTCTGGGAACGGTACCAGGATCATCCAAACGTGGGACTTCCGCTGGATAGAGCTCATAAGGAGTTCCAGTTGGGTTTTGTCATGGGGTCGTCTCATCCATGGGAGAGGCACCAGGAAGCTTCCCGGGAGTTATATGATGGGGTCCTTGAACGGAATCCTTATGTGGATGTTCTTGGATTTGTGCCCAGTTGTTTGTGATTTTGTATGTTACGCATTTTTACATGATGTTATTTGTTGCACATTGAGTGAGCCATGGGGTGGAGTGATCCTCTAGTACCTTTGGTTTACTGAGATATATTTGTATATCTCACCCCGCGTTTGGGGACATTATTTCAGGCTATAGTGAGCAAGGAGGAGCTTCGGGCAAGAGGCCTGCTTAGTGGATGAGTTGGAGATGATGTGCATATGGAGAGCATGACATTTTGGAGGAGTTTATTTGATGCACATAGTATGACATTTAGCATTTTGGACTTAGATCATGAACATATTGCATGTTGAGATTTCCATGCTTTTGTGGTGTTCATGATTAGATTCTAAGTCTTTTTATTGATGTACATTTATGCCTCTTGTTTATATTTGTGTTTTGGTGAGCATGGGACTTGTCCATGGCCACATATGTTGTGTTTTGAGTCATTTAGAGTCTTATGTTGTAAATAGACCATTAGATGTTTAAAATGGCTATGATATTGGGAATCATGGTAATTGCCACTTGGATTATGCTTAAAAGTTAGTTGTTGTAAAGAATATTTTATGGAGGTTTATAATTGATGGAAGGATCAATGACATAATGAATGTGTTGAGTTGTGAAATAGTCAAGTGAATATTGGGATGATAACTAATTAGGTACATGATTGGAGAATTGGTAATTGTTGAAAATATAAATAGAGTGCTGCCCAATTTTCACCTCCTATATGATAGAATTGGACCACTTGGCCTTCTTGGAAGTTATAGATCTTTCTTTCAGCTTTCCAATGAGACCAAGTTTGTGTAAATTGGATTAGTATAAGTTATGGGAAAAATACAAAAGTAGGTCAAATTGCCCTGTTTTGGTGCCTACCTCCAGAACTGTGGCGCTATTAGCGCCAACCATCAGTGGGAGGCCGTAACCTTGGCGCTATCGGCGCCAATCTGGCGCTGGGGGCGCCATCCTCTTTGCCTTCTGGAGCATTGTGGCACTGTTAGCGCGGGAATGGCACTCTTAGCGCGGGGGTCCTATGGATTCAGCATCCATTTTTTTAGAAAATTCATAACTTGAACTACGGTGCTCCAAATTGAGCGCGGTTTGAACCCATGCGTAGCTAACGAAGAAATCTATAACATCTTAAGGAATTATAAGCATTTGAGAGGTATAAAATTGTTAGAGTAAATAAAAAGGCGAAGGCATTTAGTGTTTAACATGGATAGAATGAGTTTTAAGCTTTATTGGTTTATGGGAACCACTTAGCCACCTTCAAATGTTAACAGTATGGTATTAAGCTAATGTATTCATAATTCTGCTATAAGTTTTGAGTTGTGATCACAGTTAGTATATTGTCTGATACGATTATTTTAAAAGTGCGAACGTGAATAAAAAGAAAAAGTTTTTCTGTAATTTCAAATAACTGCTGTGATTGTAACTGAGCTTAATATCATAATTGACAATAACACACCGGTCCGGTAACGGGGTGTTACAATATGTAAAACAACAAAAAAAGCTATGTGGATTAAACTCAAAACCCCTAATTACATGAACTTCACACAGAAGCATAGGAAAAAATGACCAGCAACCATGGCATTGGAATCAAACCTAGAAGATAAAGAGGATGATTGATGGCACAGAGGGAATTGGTCATATGCTAGGGAGGTGGATGGGGAAACAGGGTCTGAAAATGGAACACAAAAGGGAAGATTCACTATTGGGCAATGATCGAATCATCTCAGGTGAACAAGAAGGTGGCTAAGAACTTAGAGAGCGACTCTTATTCTGAAGAATCAAGTTCGAGGCAGAGACAATCTTGGGCAAAGAAGGTGGAACAACCCTGTTTTGATGGAACAAACTGATACGGTTCTGCCAAGTAGAAAGTTGGGAAGGTGTATGAGAGGAAGAGGCACATGGGATTATTTCCAATCACAGATGCTGACTCAGCATTAGTTACCAAAGCAGGGAATAAGTTGGTTAGGGTCACATTTTTAGCATCACACGAAGGCTAGGATATATAGAGGAGGAAAGACTATTTTGGGGGGATCTTTGGGACTTGGAACTTTGGGCTCCTCTTGGGTGACTGGGAGAGTCTAGAGCCTCTATAATTGCTCTAGAATTATCTTGCATTATTTCCCTTTCTGTTATAGCATTTTCAGTTCATTGTATTTCCCTTTCTTTGTTAAATTGTCTCTGAGTTGTTATCATTTTCATATTGTAATACAGATATAGATACATCAATATACAGATCTGTGTTCCTTTTCCATAATCCATTGTCTGTTAGATTTATTTTCTGGTTGGTTTGTATCAATTGGTATCAGAGCTATCCGATCCGGGTAGCTTTGAAAAAAAAAAATACAAGAAAGAAAGAATGGAAAACAGATCTAAAGATTGGAGGAAAGAAGAGAGACAGCTGGAAATCAGATTTGAAGATTGGAAGAAAAGAGAAAGACAAGTTGAAGAAAATCATAGGGAGATACTCAAGCTCCTTGATGAACTTCTTGAGAAGACCAAGAATCATTCTTACAGTAAACGAACGAACAGAAGGCGAGATGGTATGCAAGTTTCACAGCCAAAAATGGAAACCCGAAGAGGTCTGGTGATGGAGAATCAATTTCGCAGAATGAAGATTCCTTTATTCCATGGAGACAGAGAAGATGATGAAGCTTGGGGATGGCTGATCTATTTGCAACAATTTTTCCAGATAGAAAGAATCAATGAAGATGAGCAGTTGAAGGAAGCTGAGAGAGGGCTTAGAGGGAGTTATTTCAGCTGGTATCAAGGTTGGAAATGGTACAATCCTAATGCAAGCTGGAGTGACTTTGAGAAGGCATTAACAGAAAAATATCTACCAGAAATTATTTTGGTAGATGATGCAGATTCAGAATGTCAAAAATCAAAATCACAATCAAGGCAAAAATCTGGGTGGGAAGAGATGGAGACCATGCACATAGGAACAAGAATAGAACCGAATAAGGCGGATGGCATAAACATAGTAAAAGGGAAGAAGGAGGAGATCATGGAAGAGGTAGAAGAGGAGAGGGAGATAATCAAAAATCTGAAGGAGAAACAAACTGTGGTTGTAAATCTGCCCACAGGAGCAATATGCGTAGAGAAATACGATCACATGGACGCTGAGAATAAATCGCAGCAAAATCCCAAGGAAGAAGAGGAGAAGACTGGTATTGATGGAAAGAAGATTGATGAGATGCAAGCTATGGAAGAAAGCAGAGGATTAGAGACCGCGGGAAGAATTTTGTTGCAAGGAAGGAAGCACACGATTGCAGAGCATGAGTTAGAAACCCATAAAAGTGGGATAGAGGATGAAGACATGAGTGTGAAAAACATTTAGGACGAGATGATGCATGAAACGACATCACAACAACCACCTGCGATAATGGTCCAATTGCCCCCCTTACCCAAGCCACCAGACTTCAAGTTGTCGAGGAAGGATGACGACAGATTGCAAGGCAACCATGAGAGCTGTAAGCCGCTGCAAACAGAGGAGAATGGAGGAAGGGAACATTCTAGGTCAGAATTAGTGAAATTGGGCCAATGTGTTGACCTATGGGGTAAGGCCCAAAACACCTTCAATATATTCCCGGTCCAAATTGATTTTATTTCTCTTGTAGCATTTTTTCCTAGTGAATCTATAGTTGGGCCTGAGCTAACTCGGCCTAAAAAGCCAAAAATCAATGACTTGCTGCAGAACTTTAATGATGGACATTTCCAAAACCAACCCAATGATCCTTTCACTGGTGTTGGGTGTGAATGGGAATTTAAGCCCATAATTCTATCTCAAATCATGAAACCTAGAACAACGTATTCCGATCCAGCAAATCAGTTTCACTTTTTTTTTATCAAGCTACGTTTGGGACGACTACGAGGTGGTGCTTCGCCAAGACGAAAATGAGTGTTACGCCTGCGAATTGGATTTGGGTATTAGTGGTGTCCTCGAATTCGCAAGTAATGTTGAATGGTGACCGGTCTATGGAGAAATGGGAATGGAATGAATGGGACGACAACTTCCAAGTGCACATTACATTGGTTGCTGATTTTCAAAATGGATTTACAAAGTTAGTGTCAGATATGCTTAAACGATGTTGCCCGGGGTCTTATATAATAGCTTATGCACCCAAGCAGGAGACTTTTGAATGCTGTAAGGGACAACAATTGGAAGAAAAACATGAGGTAAAGGTTATTAATGCCCGATTAAAACCTGAAGAATATATAGCGGAGAAGGTGTTTGATAAAATTTCTCGGAGAAGTATGATTGCTTGGATTTCAATGATTTTCGGTTACGAATTCAAAAGGTTCTCCAATGGCCCAGTGACGCTATCTCATAAGATGCAGGGTGATGTTAATTTAGCAATTTTTGAGGCTGTCCATGCAGGAACCATGACGAGGCCATCACTCAAACTATTTCGAGAACACTCTCCATTTTGTCCATTTAATGGTGATGATGGAATGACAACAAAAATGCTATAGGATCCTGGAGGAAATCACTGCACTTTTGTCATAAGTTGTTGTTTGCAATTCAAGCAATGGGATCTCGGTGGAAAGGGCTTGAGGGATAAACCTCACTTTGAGGACAAGGTGAGTGTTTAGGGGGGAGTATTGATACGGTTCTGCCAAGTAGAAAGTTGGGAAGGTGTATGAGAGGAAGAGGCACATTGCCAATCACAGATGCTGACTCAGCATTAGTTACCAAAGCAGGGAATAAGTTGGTTAGGGTCACATTTTTAGCATCACACGAAGGCTAGGATATATAGAGGAGGAAAGACTATTTTGGGGGGATCTTTGGGACTTGGAACTTTGGGCTCCTCTTGGGTGATTGGGAGAGTCTAGAGCCTCTATAATTGCTCTAGAATTATCTTGCATTATTTCCCTTTCTGTTATAGCATTTTCAGTTCATTGTATTTCCCTTTCTTTGTTAAATTGTCTCTGAGTTGTTATCATTTTCATATTGTAATACAGATATAGATACATCAATATACAGATCTGTGTTCCTTTTCCATAATCCATTGTCTGTTAGATTTATTTTCTGGTTGGTCTGTATCACAAACCCACTGGGTTGGATAGCAAGGGCAAATAAGTTTTCTGAGGTGCATTAGATGAAGGTGGCGGAGAAGGTGTAGATTGTTTTATTAGTACTGAAGTTGCACATGGATGAAGAACAGAGAGGTTGAAGAGATCTTAGAGAGAGAATGGAAAGTAAAGTTCTGAAATTGTATTTATGTCTCTGCTTCTTGTACATTGAACTGAATATTTATAGATCCAGAATCTAATCTAGAGTCTGGTATAAATGTAACTGATTCTGTTCAAGTCTCCATCAGTCAGATAGAAACTGTTAGGATTAGTTAACATGTACAACAGTTAAGAGTCTGTTTGGAATTCAGTATAAACAGATTCTGATCCTAAGTTAGGGAACTCAACAGTGGGATAATGAGAGAACAATTCACGGAAGATGATAACACTCTGATACCCTGTTGAAATTATAGGGTTTAGGTATAGAAGAAGGAAAAGGAATACTTAGAATAATAAAACAATATTTATATTATTTTGAAAGATGTGTTATGATGAATTACAAGAAACTAAATATTAAACCTTATATACAGTAACATTGGACTCCTAATCCTAATTAAAAAAGGAAACAAATCATGAAATATGTAAATCAATACTAAGAGATCATTAAGATACTCAAAAATATTTTTAAGATACAATATATTGAGATGTTCTCTATATATTCTACCAATAGGTTAGATAGTTTTAAGAGTGTAAGATAGAAAAGAAAAATGTATAACATTTAAAATGGGATTTTTTTAACCACAACAACCATATCTTTTTTTCTTGGCACTAAAAGAACTTTAAGGAAAAATTTATTTTCCCAGTACTTGCATCCAATTTTACCAAACAATGTGGACAGAGGAATAAAGGAAAACGATAAATGCAAACTTTACCCCCACAAAGAAAACCCTCAACACAACAAAACAGCAATACGACAAAAAATAAAACAAAATAGCTGAACATGACATCAACACATATAGACACTACGCATACGAAAAAAGCAGCAAGTCTCACAGAGAAAGTTCAAACAGATCAGAGAACATAGGTTATTAAAATTCAATATTTGTTTCCCTTTAGTTTCACAGTAGAGTAAAAGTGCCATACTAAGATGTGATTAAGATATTGGTCTGATATCCCTATTTATTTATTCCAAAAGTAAACTATGAGCACCATGCTGAGATGTTGAAGTGTCAAACTGAGGGTCAATGTCCAACACATGTTGGACATGTACATGAACAGTGCTCTTCTCTCGAGTTAATGCTGCTTCAGAGGTTAAAATAAATAATCATGAAACTAAAATCATTAATCAAATCATAATAAGGTTTAAAAAATATCAGAAAGAATATGCCCCATTAATTCTCATCGCAATTCCAACTCAGTCTCTTGTCTATACAAAAGAACATAGAGTTTATACCATTCCACTGCAAAATAAAGGACCTAACAGAAGGGGAATACAAAAAATTAAGGGGTGGGAAACAAAGCCTAAATTAGAGGGCATTTCATAAAACCTATCCAATTACAGCACAAATTTATTCCTCAGTATTTAAAGGTAAAGAATAAATGAAAGAGAAATCAGACACTGTGCATAAGGTTGTACAGTCAAAACTGAAAACTCAAATAGTGAAGTGGGTTTTGTAACACTTGAAAAAATGGCTAAAGGAGGATTGCACAGCTCTCTTACAGAAATCATCTTTTAGGAAACTACTTTCCTTGCCTCTGTTTTTACTCCTTCTGGATTATCTTTGTTGAGGAATTCTTATTCTCCAATCTTTTGTACTTTTTTCCTTCCTTTCTTCAAAGAAATCTCTTCTTTTAAATTTGTTCTAAAAAAAAGGCTCAAGGAATGTTTTCACTTGATCATAATAAATTATGTAGACATACATTAAACAAAAGGGCAAAATGTTCAAAAACTCGTCCAAATATAAGAATCAGCCTCTTCGCAAAAATGTAAGGATAAGAAGATTTCCCACTCTCCTACCCTCGCAAGTTGGAATTTCAAGTGGAGTGGTTTTTAATATTAAACAAAAGTAGCATTTCCGATTGTGTTTGTTAAATCCTGGGGGATGTATAATAGAAGTTCGAGCGAAGTATAATGGAACCCCATAATCAATTTTTGAAAGAAGAAACAGATGATTGATTCCGTTCAAAATTGAGAGCACGATATTCTCACACGATGAAAAATAAAAATTAAGAAATAAAAAAAACATTTATTGGCGAAACTGGTGCCCTAGAAAAGACTCAAATTCATCAAATTGGAATTCGTACGTTAACAGTAGAGTGCAATTCATGATCTAAATCAAACAACGCAAACAAGAAGAGGTGTAATCGAGACACAAACACACACATAAATAGAGAAAGAGCACCTTGGGGAGCTGAGTCAACCCGGTGGAGATCCAACGAGTCGAACGGTGATTAGGGAAAGAGAAGAGAACAGAGTGAGGAAATGCGTAAGGCGTTCAATTATCAATACCAAATAAAATAAATAAATAAAAAGAGAGTGTGTGCGAAACTGTCAATAGATTTTTTGTTACCCCCGTTCACGAGAGAAAATTTTTTTATACCCATCCTAATTCTATCTTTAAGTTGGGTGTTTGTTATCTCACAAACTTTAATTCTTTAAATTAATTATATTTATGGTTTTTTTAATGGATTTAATATTTATTTTTTTAAAATACATAGAATTTATATTTATGGTTTTCGCGGTCTGGATTTGATCGGTTTTGGAAACAAAAATCATCTGATCCAATTCTTTCGGTTTGATCATGTAATCATCCATTCGGTTTGGATTTTTTTTCAAATCTGATCCGATCCAATACAATTTTTTTCGGTTTGGATTGGATCGATTTTCAGTTTTTTAAAAATCTTAAAATTTATATCATGATTATTGTGCAAATAAGATCTTTTGTGTATATTGGCTTTGTAATATCTTTTTTAAATACAAAAGCATCAGATAATATAGTTTTTTTTTTGGACTATAAGATATGAAACTCTACATAGATGAAATTTTGTTGATGAGATGTGACTAGATTTTTTCTTGAGTTTAGTTGATGGGTTAATGGATCTTGAGTTTAGAAATTTTTGGGCTATGATTGAAAAAAGACTCAAGTAGGTAGAGAAAAATTAATATATTGGATCGGTTTGGATTTGATCGGTTTTCATATACCAATCCGAAAACCGATCCAATCCAATTAAAATTTGCGGTTTTTATTCGGTTTTCGATTTTTCGGTTTTCGGTTTATTCGGTTATCGATTTTTTGGTTCGGTCACCGCGGTTTGAATGAGTTTGGATCGGTTGATGAACACCTCTAGAATTGTATCATTAGAAAAGACGCAAAAAATTATGAAAAAAATGGATAATTCTTTTTAATTTAAATTTTAAATAACAAATATTAGTATATATTTTTCTTTTACTTAAAATGATGCAAATCTATAGTATTTTTCCCCTTTTTAATATATATCTATCTTTTTTTCTTTATTTGGTAATATTCTCGTGGCATTAAAAATGTGTTCCTACTTAAGAGTGGCAAAAATAAGTGAGTCAGTCATTAGGTCAGCCCATTTTTTATTTTTTATTGGTAAAGAGGTCATGAATATATCAACCTAGCTCAATTTGCTCTGTATTAAGGTAGGTTATAATAAGTAAACCTGCAAATCGAGTCGGGTCAACTCACAATTTAATATAAGATAGTGCTTCATTTGTAATGCCAAATTTTTACGATATCCAAAAATTTTATCATTTCTCCTTTATAAAAGATAACGAAAAAAACACTTAATTTATAATGAAAGTTAGTCATATATGGAGGCAAAAATAAATTTCTAAGGATTCTCAGTATTTTAATATACATTTAGGTTTGAGATTAAAAAAAATAAATGAAAGTGTGTGATGAAATTAGATACAATGTAAAACTTATAAAATAATATTTATTTTTAAAATTTATATTTTTATTATTATTTAAGAGGGTTGGCCCATTTACCCGTTAGAAAAATGGGTGGGTTGATTTTATAGCCCATTTTAAAAAGGGAGATAATTATCTCATGTTGCATGAGATAATTATCTCATGCAACAGAGACAAAGTAGTGGGATGCATATTATCTTTTTGTTTTTTTGTTTTTTTATAAATGGTGGACCCCACTATCTTGTCTCTGTTACATGAGATAATTATCTCATGCAACATGAGATAAATAAATCCCTTTTAAAAAGGGGTCAACATGCTTTCCTGCCTTATTTTTGGCAAATATATATATATATATGGGTTAGGATCATTTTACACCGGTATAAGTTATACTCTCAATCTTGATCGTTGATCCCACTTATATCTAAGGGCTCTAATTTTTAGTAATTTGAGCCATTAGATACAAGTAGATCAATGCTCAAGATTGAGTGTAAGACTTCTAACTCTTACACCGGTGTAAGAATATTCTGCCCCTATCATGTTATGGATCACGTAGGTGGTTTTTACTTCTTATCTCCACTACATAGAGCATCTCACTCCACTATTCTCCCCTAACTTCCATCCGCACTACAAATAATTACCCACTAAGTATTGCATCATATCATTAAGTCACCTGCAAACTATCTACTGGAGACACAACCTCCTAGTGCATTTCATCTATATATGACCCTTATAGCTAATAAAGGAAGAGCTCATCTGATAACTTATCTCAATATTCACAAGGCTGGCCATCATGGCTACAACGTTCATATTTGTGTTCAAAGCACATCCTATCTACTAAGCAAATGACTCTCAGACACACTCATTGTTAATATCATCGAACTTTGGCCTAAGGTGCAGAACTTCTCATTGTCTGTCATCTTTACCATAAGCTCCATAGATACAAATACTAGTTATCCAAAATACTAGCTATCCTGCTATACATAAATATTATTTCTCAAACATGTGTGTGTGTGTCCTTATAATAAATTAACAATCTATAATTTAGTGTGAAGAAGTATTGCACAATGATATTTTCATCTCAAGAAGTTGAAAAAGATAAGTAGATATACAAAAATAGATAGTTTGATGGTGGGTCTTTTTATAGGGACAAAATGGATAATTTAATTTAGTTTTTAACAATGTCAAAAGGTGATTTAGATGAAAAAAAAAACATAAAAAGGTAAATGATAAAAAAATAACCAAAGAGAGGTAAGTAATTCTAAGAGAAATTCTAAGGGGATGTTTAGTAGAAGAAAAAATTTTAGAATCCTGAGAATATGATATTGGAAATTTGATTTACCCATGTTTGGTACGATGATTCTAAAAATTTTCCTGGAAAAATCAGATTCTTAGGATTCACGTTTATGAAGAAAATTTCCATCTTAAAATACCACCAAATGGGTGGTATTTTAAGAATCCCATGCTATGAATATTTGACAATTTTTTGGAACATAATCAATCCTATATTCCCAAGAATATTTTGACCTACAAAATAACTTTGTGATAATATTCCTGATAAACTCACTTTCTCACCATATTCCACGAAATCGTGATTCTCGAGTAAGAAAAAAATTCCTCTACCAAACACCTCCTAAGGGTTTTTTTTTAACTTTTCCCTATAACCTATTATTACCTCTTTCAAATAATCAAAACCCTTTGTGACTGACTAACTCCGAATTGTACATGCTTATGTTGTTTTTATGATGGTTGTTTGACTTGTTTCACATTAAATAAGATGGAATAATTAACTGCAATTAAAATGAAATAATTCAGATTCATAAAATTCAATTACCAAATCTGTAATTTGAATAACGATATTCCCATCATTATCAATTTTCAAGCTAAATGGACATGATCAAATACATAATGGGACAAGATTGCTTCAACCAGAATCTCAATAACTTAATAGATAATGTTTGCTCAAAAAACTTTTGTGACTCAATCAAGATAAACCTTGACATCAATTCCGTTATCAATAAGTGATTGAACTACAGCTCTGATTTTCCCTTCAAACCTGTCCCTATCCCTTGGAGTATAAGCAGCAGTGTAAACATCAGCTTCTCTTGCTCTGTCAGCTAAAATCCGACCAATGGCTATGCATGCAGGTATGTCTGAACGAGACTTTAGAACAGCTTTTATGTCCTTGGAGTTGGTACCAGCAACTGCAACCTGTTTGCTTGTCACCCTATGAGTGAGTGAAGCTGATACAAACCGTTTTGAGATAAACACGTCAAGAGTAAAAGGTTCCATGTAAGCAATTGTTCTTTGTTTGAATGATACATGTTTATTTGGATTCTTTGACTTCTTCCCTTTCTGGTATGTGTAAGGTCGGCTGTTGTCATCATCCAGGAAATCCTCTACCCCAAAAAAGCTTCTAGGTGCCATTTTCGCCTGTATAAAATAAACGCACTAAAAATGAGTATTTATACTTCAAACATGATTCACCTCAAACTGAATATTCATATTCTTAATTTTTTAAGAGGGGCGAGTTTGGTGCAGCAGTAAAGCTGTTCCACCCTTTGTGACAGAAAGGTTACATGTTCGAATCCGGAAAACAATCTCTTTACAATGCAGGCAAGCCTACATACAAAGATTGATCTTACCGTATCTTCGTTAGACGGGGTTTAATGTGGAGTGATTTCTTTTCTTTTATTTTAGTATATCTTCTTCGAGCTACTGATTTCCAATGTCATCTTTGATTTCAACTTTCAATATGATAAAAACCACATTAACTGAGGGGTACGGTAACTTAGCACATAGACAACATCAGATTAGGAGTTACAAAGTGTTATCAGATAGGAGTATATGTGGGATCACCAAATTCACGAAACAAGTGCTTAACATGCACATGGTAAGTCTACAAATGATGGCAATTATTGGGGAAAAGTGATCTCAATTTGAACTAAATTTAGTTAACTACAAGTAATTTTTTGGAGTGAAGGAATAACAGTTTTGACAAGGTAAGTGATTCCTATATCTAAATCATACAGACTTGTGGAAGATGGATTAGAAATCTTCTTCCACCATATTGCATAGTCAAAGTTGATATAAGAATCTAGAAGAACTTACTGCAAATAAATGAAAAAACACCTAGTTTAGAGAGTCCTTACTACAAGTAGAAGGACCAATATGACAAACACCTTTCTGCACTGTATTTGGCTATGCTGTGAAATCAACAAACGATGCTTTTTAATTTAAAAATAAAATCTTTTTTTTCTTGAGACGTTTGGCCAAGTTGTATAAGTGCTTTAATGTAACAACAGACGCAGAAAATCTGCTATTGCAGAGAAGCAAGAAGGACATCCTCATAAGCAAAAGCACAGGCAGAATGGGCGGGGGAAGGAAGACAATTTTTAGAAAGCAATTTTTGAAAAAGCAACTATTTCATAGCAAGGTCAAACAAGTGCTAAATCTTTTTGTGTTATAAAAAGCTATACAGTAAAAAAAACTACATGTATTTTCTATAATGGCTCAATGGCATAATTCATAGAACTTAAATATAAAGCTATTCAAACATAATGCATAACCCATAAAAAAATAAGGAATTCTATCACAAACCCTTTTACACACTAAAACATAATATGAGCAGAACATAGACGATAGAACCATGATCTTCCTTAAAATCTTTCAAAACCTTGTAAGGGTGAGCCTTGGATCAGCGGTAAGGTTGCTCCTTGTGACCAAAAGGTCTCAGGTTCGAGTCTGGAAAACAATATATTTGCATAAATGCAAGAATAAGGCCGCATACAATGCACCCTCACCCCTTCCCTCGCAAGTCAAGAATCCTTATGCAACAGGGTTTGCCCTTTACACGTATATAACTTGTGCAACTAAATGGAAACGGAGTGTTCATCACCATTTGTTTTCAACACTTAATATTTGAATCATTTACCTTCCACCATATGTTGCACTCAAAGTCAGTGGCTCAAATCTGTACTCAGCCAAATTCTACTAATTCTAGTAAACAAATAAATAAGAAATTCAAGCAACAGTAACATAATTAATTAGTCAAACAAATAAAAGATTCTTTTTGTATAGTCTTACACTTCATTTCAGCAAAAGAGGACCTTTGAAAAAAAAATAAAAATGGAGCATTGAAAGGCAGAGTTGGAGACTTTACATGTCCATTGTGGAAAAAGCATGAAGGCACATAAATCGAAGGCAAAACTCTGTTAACGTCGCAAGCATAAACACTGGTTCTGCAAACTCTGCCAATTGTTTGCTTCAACATGGAGTACAGGACTAACTGGAATCAAAGCGCTACCAGTAAGAAGATTTATTCAAAATTAGGGAAAGATTTGAAGCGTGAGGACCGACATCGATAAGGGGCTGTTCGAAGAGTAAGTACCTTAGCTTTCTTCTCTGATCGATTATCTTCTCTTCTGTGCTAAAACGGTAAAACCCTAACGTGATTTGGAAATGGGTTTATCCCCCTTTTTTCCTTCAAAAAGTTGTTTTTTTAAATAAAAATGTTTTTGTTTTATATGTAATTTAAAAAAAGGTTTTATAAGATTTATGTGATAGGAAAAGTGATTCTTTAATGTTATAGAGATTCGTTTTACATGCCGTAATTTCTTTTTATTTTCAAAAATTTTGGGTCTTACAAAATGTTGTGTGTGTAGAAAAATTTGTTGTGTTATGATAAATGACAAATATAAACTCCTTTAAAAAATGTAATAAAAGAAATTAAAATAATACTCTCTTAGACGGAGAGGTATTGTTCCAACTTAATGATCTCGAGTTAGAATTTTCTTAGACATAAATGGCCTTCGCGGAGAAAAGATAGCCCTTAGATAAATCTATAGAAAAGATAGCCCTTAGATAAATCTATATATATATATATATATATATATATATATATATATATATATATATATATATATAAAGGAGAGTTCAATGTTGGAAACTTCGGTGATGTGTCATTTCCTGCTTAATTTCGAAAATTGTGTTCACACTACATGGCATATAAAAACTTTCCTTCTTTGGTAAATTGGAAAAAGAACTTATTTTAAAAATTGAATTTTATTTTTTAAATCAAAAAATAAATGACCATTTGTGGTGGCAGACAAGGCATTGAATGTCTCACTGCTGTTCACATTGGAATTGGTCAGCTGATTTAATTGCTTTTTACATTGAAATTTTGAAATTCGAATTTTGATTGCTCATTTAATTGGAATGACTCATCTGATCTAAAATTCAAATTTTGAAATGGAATGACTCAGCTGTTTTAATTGCTCATCTTATCTAAAAATTCGAATTTTGAAATGGAATGACTCAGCTGTTTTAATTGCTTTTTCCATTGGAATTGCTCATCTGATCTGAAATTCGAATTTTGAAATGGTTTCAAATTTTGAATTTAAAATATGGATGATGGGAAAAGATTTGGAGAGTTTTGGGTGGCATTCATTTTGTATAAATAAAGAAGTTGTGTTTCTTATTTTTTTAATTAGCTTGCCTACGATTTCTTTCTTCATTTCTGTTTGTAGGGGTTGTTGTGTTTGTATTATTTTTTGTTTTCTTTGGCTTTCTCCGATTCGTTTCATATTTTAATGGAAGGTTCTTCTTCTGCAAATGTGTCAGGATTGAGGATAACTCATTATTTATATTGTAAAATAAATTCAAAATTTGGAAATAAATTAAATGAAAAATTACGTTAACATTTTTTGGTGGCTGATAACTCATTCAATGTCCCACTGCATTCTACATTGGAATTTCAAAATTAATAATACTAAACTCTTCTAAATTTCGAATTTATGTTTAAATTTGAATTTTTAATTTGAATTTTTAATTTTGTAATGGTGGGAAAACTTTTGGAAAAAAATTTGTGGCAGACAACTTATTTAATGTCTCACTACTTTTCTTTTGTTGTATATTATGAGTAAAAAAGACATCTACTTTTCTTTTGTTGTATATCCCACTATTTTTTGTATGGATAATTGTTAGCCCTATTAATGCTGCATAAAAAAACATAATTACCATAAAAAACATTAAAAAAATACTGTAAAATAACAAAATTATTTATATTATAAAATAAATCTCGAAATTTGGAAATAAATTAAATGAAAATTTATGTCAACTTGATATGTGAGAAAAGAGTTCAACATTTAATATTTATGCAATGGGAAAAGATATATACAATAAATTTGAATTTAATATAAAATTATAGATTAAACAATAAAATATTTAAAATTATAAAAAATACATTTATAGTAGATAAAAATTATTTAAAATTTCAAATTTAAAAGAAAAAATAAGAAATGGCATAATTTATACTTTACTAAACATAAATATTTTAAATATACATGTATAACCAATTAAAATAATATACATGTATTTTTTTTTAAAAAATATTTAACATAAAATTTTAAGTATACATGTAAAACCAATTAAAAAAATATATAAAAATCATTAAAATAGAAAAAAAATTATATAAAAATATGGCTCCAACACGTTTGGAGGGCTGACCTGCCTTGCCCTCCAACACGTTTTTATAATTAAATTAAAATTCCACCTTTCTTCTTTTATAATTAAAAACCTAAATCTAATTACAATTTTTGTAAATATAAATTTATAAAATTTCAAATACTAATAACACAAATTCTTGCAAAAGAATAATTATTTATTCTTATTAATTACTCAATTAAAAGGAATGATCATTCAATGTTTTGATGTATATCATTATTTTAATGCCATAGTTGTTTCCAACCCAATGAGTACTTGGCTCTTCATATTCTTCACCAAATTATTATTGGTGGAGTTGAAGTATTATTGAGATTAAATACCATGCATTAAGTATATGCTTATATATATGTTAATTTTGAAAATAATTATTTATACTTATTCAATTAAGCTAATGAATGGTATTTTGATATTACCATATATTCATCTTCAACTCAAATATTTATCAACTTTTCATCTAATATATATTTCAGAAATACACACATATGAGTTGATTTAGAGACAACTATAGAAAATATAGATAGATAGTAATCTAGAAGTAACTATAAAAATCTTTTTTTTTGTGGATAAATATAAAAACCTATTACATGTTGATATAAAATGTTGACAGTTAGATGTGGCAAACTGGGCTCGGCCCGGAGGGCCGGCCCGCTAATATGTTTTTATAATTAAATTAAAATTTATTATTCTTCTATTATAATTAAATTCCTAAATCTGCTTTCAATTTTTGTATATACAAATTTGTAAAATTTCAAATACAAAGGACACAAATCCTTGCAAAAAATAATTATTTATTATTATTTTTTAAATCTCATTGTAATAAATGAAAGACCATCTCTGAGATAAAATATAAAAACCTAAATGTGACTATAAGAACCTTTTTTTGTGGATAAATATAAAAATATATTGTATGCTCATAGTTAGTGGTGGCAAACTCGGGCCGGCCCACCAACACATTTTTATAATTAAATTAAAATTTCATCATTCTTCTTTTATAATTAAATTCCTAAATTCGATTTTAATTTTTGTAAATACAAATTTGTAAAATTCAAAATACTAATGAAACAAATCCTTGCAAAAAATAATTATTTACATAAAATACTAATAGTTAAAGGTTGCAATCTGGGCTTGCCCAGAGGGCCTTCCCGCCCCTCCTGCCAACACGTTTTAATAATTAAATTAAAATTTCACTATTCTTCTTTTATAATTAAATTCCTAATTCAGATTTCAATTTTTATAAATACAAATTTATAAAATTCCAAATGCTAACGACACAAATCCTTGCAAAAAAAATAAGATAGCAATACATGTTTTTATAAGTATAAGGTTTGCAGTGCGATTAACCAACTATGACGGACGGCAAATATTTTGATCTTTTCCCCTGTGCATCGCACGGGTAATACACTAGTTAGGTGTTTAGAAGGATTGTACTGTAAGTTTGTTGGTTGACTTATTTATATTATTTTGAGTAAATATCTTTTTTGGTCCTCATCAAATTTCACGATGTCCGCTTTAGTCCCTAGCAAATAAAAAGGTCCATCGTGATCCCTAAAAAATTCCAAATGAACCCATTTAGTTGAAGTCGTGGTCCCTAACGAATTCAAAAAAGACCTATATTAGTCCTCAAAATGACTAAAATGGATCCATTTTGAATTTCTTAGGGACCACGATGTGCCTTTTTATTTGCTAAGGACTAAAGCGGGTATCGTGAAATTTGCTGAGGCCAAAAAGGATATTTACTCTATTATTTTTGGAGTAAATATCATTTTTGGTCCTCAACAAATTTTACGATGTCCGCTTTAGTCCCTAGCAAATAAAAAGACTATTCGTGGTCCCTAAGAAATTCAAAATAGACCCATTTTAGTCCTTTTGAGGGACTAATGTGGGTCTTTTTTAATTTGTTAGGGATCACGATTTTAACTAATTGGGTCCATTTTGAATTTCTTAGGGATCACGAATAGCCTATTTATTTGCTAGGGACTAAAGCGGGAATCGTGAAATTTACTAAGGACCAAAAAGAGTATTTACTCTAATTTTTTAAAATAAAACAAATAAAATTATTATTTAAATAATTTGAATAAAGAAATAATATTTATTTTTTAAATATAGGTAATACTAGACTTATAATTTAACCAATGTTAACTTACGTCAAGCTGGCTATCAAAATAAAAAAACTTACGTCAAGCTAACAGAGTGATCAGACCATATTTTATACAGAAAAAAATTTAGTGCTCATGCGCTATGTAGCACCGACACTGACACGGAACACGACACAACACGCCGACACGTTAATTCTAAAAATTGTCATATTTCGACACGTTGAGACACTTTTTGATATTAAATAATACTTTTAATATATATAATATAATTTATATTTAATACATATAACAACCCATAATAAGTCATATAACCAATCAAATATTCAAATTTATAACATAAATATAAAAATAATAATTTTTCGTACCTTGTTAATTTATTATGTCAACTTTTATAACAGAAAAAAATTGATTTATAAATTATTTTTTTATGTTTAGTTAATAAAATAAAGTTTAGTTCTAAAAAAAAATATGTCGGAGCATTGACTGCGTGTCAGAAAAAGTTGATTGCGTGTCGAAAAAGTGTGTCGAAATGTGTCAAAATATTGACCACATGTCAGATGCGTGTCAAAACGTGTCGGTGTCCGACTCGCATTTTTTAAAAAATTGGGTGTTCGTTCATTGCTACTCATGCCCCTATATGATCCTTCCATTGAATAAGTGACATTTGTATAAAATAAAATAAAATTTACTCTCTTCTTTCTCCTTTCTTCTGAGTGGTCGCCACATTTTCATTGATTTACACTACTAAAAATTTGGTACTACGGAGCACCAAAAATCTTCTCATTTTATACAGCTTAACTTATTTAAGCCGGTTCATTAATGCCCCAACTACTAATAGAGAATTACCTTTTTTTTTCTTTTTTGTGATCATCCTAGCTAGATTTGATGAATCGAATGAGGTAACAAAATTAAATACAATACCTTTTAATTTATTGTTATGATAAAATAATTTTTTTTAGATAACTAATAGCAAAAAATTATTCATTTGGAGAAGGAATATAAAATAGTAACGATTTGCAATATAAATTCAAAAGTAAAAAAAAAAAAAGAATATTAAGTATCTAATCTTATATATTAAACTAAATTCCACTCTTTTGAGAGTCATCAAATTAAATGACATATATTCAATCTTAATTTCTCTTCTTTCAAATTGAAATTCAATTCTTTTCAAATAATTATAATATTTTTTACAATTATTATCTTGGTGAAATATTTCGTGTTTAGTTAACATTGTTAAACATTTCATTATAAAATATAATAGAGTGATTCATAATTATTTGATTTGACTTTTTTTAACCGTTTGCAACAATATTTACATACTCCTTTTAATGAAAATATTGACCATTATGTTTATCTCCACATATTATTTGAATTCTTTTAGAATATGACATATTTATAATTCTTGCTCTACATTTTTTTATTTGATAAGATATTTTTCTAATGTTATTTTGATTGTATTTTGATAACTTTTTCTTAAATACATTGTATACTAACCAAAATTTCTATTTATAAAATTATATAATATTTATACAAATCTTAATATAAATAAAATAGAAATATATTAATGGAATAGGTAAGAAATTTCAAGATTAAAATTATATAAAATTAGAACACCAAAAAATTTAGACTTCTTGTTGAAGACATGATTCTTGATTTCTTGAAGACTTCTTGTTTCCTCTCATGCTCCTGCAATGGAAAGACCAGGGATCTTCCTCTGCAATTCACATCACTCCCTGATCACAACCGTCGATGGGGCAAGTTGTGGAGTAATGGTTTTCTAACACGTTGTGAATGCAGAGGGGACCTAGCCAAACTTATTAACCCTAGTCCACTTCCCATCATGGGCCTATGGGTTAGGCCTACACCGTTACCCACACTAATCAGTTTACAGATATCTAATTCCAAACAAAAGGATCACTTAATTAAATAGGCTTTATACCAATGTTATTAAACCTGGCTCGGTTATTGACCCGGTCGAGGTACTTGGCCATTAGGTCACTAGTTCAACCAGTGGGTCACTGGTTCAACCGCACGACTCGGTAAGTATATGTAAATCTACAATTTATATTAAAAAAACTATAAATATACTTAAATACTTGTAAAAAATATACCAATTTCAAATATTTAAATATAAAAATAATAAATTACACATCATTGTCCAACAAAAGATCAATCAAACATATAATATTTGTGATACTAGTGTTTCAGGTTTAGTAAACGACATTTCTAACTATAAATCAAATCAAAATTCTCTGCATATTGCATAATCAAGATAATATTAGTGTTGTAGGTACATAATCTATGTAAGTTAATAAGCTACAAATCACTCAAATATTTCAAAAGAAAACAAATTATTTGTGTTTTAGAGTAAAAAAAAAAGACATTAATTTATGAAAATAAATTAGTTTTTTTTATAGACCGGGCCGGGACACCGGTTGAACCGACCGGGTCACTGGTTTTTACGAAAATCGGCCGGGTCACACCGGTTCTGTAACATGACCGGTCCAATATGAAAACCAGACCGGTTACATGACGGTTCACCGGTTTCCGGGTCGACCCGGCCGGGTCGGTCCGGTTTTTATAACATTGCTTTATACCAATGTTATTAAAACCGGCCCGGTCATTTACCCGGTTGAGGTACTGGGTCACTGGTTCAACCAGTGGGTCACTGGTTCAACCGCATGACCCAGTAATTATATGTAATTTTAATTTATATTAAAAAATTATAAACATACTCTGATATCTAAAAAAATGATAAAAATTTCAAATATTTTAATATAAAAAATAATAAATCACATATTATTATCTAATAAAATATCAAACAAAAATATAATGATCGTGATACGGGACTTTAGGTTCAGAAAACGACATCTCTAACTATAAATCAAATCAAATTTTTTTGAATAGTGCATAATTGAGATAATACTAGTGTTGTAGGTACATTACTTATGTAAGTCAATAAACAAAAAAATATTCAAATATGTCTATTATGATTTTTTTTGGGACCTGGTCGGGTAATCGGTTTTCATGAAAACTGCCCGGGTCAGACCGGGTCGCACCGGTTCTGATGCATGACCGGTCCATTGCTTAAACCGGACCAGTTATATAACCGGTTCCCGGGTCGGTCCGGGTTTCTTAAAACTGCTTTATACTGCACCCTCATATGGATCACGACTTAGCCCGTTTTTATTAAAACAAAAAAAATTACAATTGATTGAAGCCCACAATTATTATAAAAATTTCTAACATTCTCCCACTTGGGCAAAATCAATTGTAAAATTTTAATTTAAAAGAGAAAAGGAAAACAAGTTATTTGAAAACGACTCTCGGGCTAAGGACTAATTCTTATAATGTGGCCACATTTTAAGAAAACACATGATCTTAGGTGCGATATCTGAATATGACTCCATCCAACTTAAATCAAATAACATTGAATCAGGCGATAATTATACCATTACCGATATAAGACCTTCCAAGGTCACAAATGTTACTTGACTCCATCGACTAGTCATTAGTGTGGAGTGTGGCAAGAAAATAGCATGCCAATGTGATCCAACTACAGCCAAACCGCTATTTTCTCTGTCAGTCCTCAAATTTCTCTCAAATGCCTTAAAGCCAGAGAAATTCCATGGTTTATAAAAAAACCATAATATAATCAAATATGGTGTCGACCACGGGCCCTGTAGTCCTAACTACACTATTATGTCTCAAACTCCCATATAATGTCAACCACAGACATGATGGTTCCAACGACACTGAGTTCCAAAATCATGCCTCAAACTCCAATATAATGTCAACCACAGGCATGGTGGTCTTAACAACACTGAGTTCCAAAATCTTATTATTATGTCTCAAACTCCAATATAGTGTCAACCACAGGCATAGTGGTCCCAACGACACTGAGTCCCAATATTTCACAATTGATAAACACAAACACAAATATGAAATATACACAATAACAAAATTCAATGCATTATCAATTGCTCCATAAGAGATTTATATATCAACCAAATATCAATTATGTCTGTAATAAATAACTCAACATGATAAGTAAATAACAAAGAACTCAAACTCCCACTAACCAAGCACATCAAAGCAACTCACAATGCACATGTTCTTCATATGCATTTCAAATATCATGGGCCTAAATCCTTTGGTTAGAGAGTCAGTTAACATTCTCAATAACTAAGTGTTGCGACTCGGCAAGTGCACCGGTCGTAAAGTAATAAAGTGTACCGGAGTACGAGATCGTTACCATGAGGATCAGAATCTTCAAGCACTAGTTCGCTAATTGCGTCTTAGTTGGACAATCAATAATTTAGATGAAAAGAATTGTAATTAAAGAACTTAAAAATTAAAGACAAGTAATGAGATGCAATTAAAGAAATTTCAGAATTAAAAAGACAATTGAAAAAGATGATGATTGATTAAAAATGTAAAACAAGCGTAGTTAAGGTTTTGACTTCCCCCAATATCCTCAATATGTTATGAATTAAACAGTCAAGAATCTGTTTCTTAATATATTGCCAATCAATTCTTTCTAAGTTAATTACGGCTCAATTCCTTGTTACCATAAATCTATGTAATCTTGAAAGATTATTCCCCAAGAAAACATGCATTAAGATCAAGAATTCCAGGATTGCACAATTACCCTATATCTATCCCTAGATCACAAGGATTGTGATAAATTTATCAAATCAGGGTTCATGCACCAACATCTCTATTGTCATACAATTCCCCAAAATCATTCTATAAGGGGCAAACTCTTAGAAAGCAATAAAGACAGATAATTTATTCAATTATAAAAGAACAGAATTCGAAGACAATTTAATTCATAAACATAAAGATTCAATTGAGTTCCATCTACCCTTAACTACATAAAAGACTACTCTAGCATACTGAATTGAAAAACAATAGTAAAGAAAAGAGAACCCCAAGCCTCCATTGATGTGATGTTGACTTGGTTCCTCAGTGTTCCAGCGCTCCGCAACAGAATTCCTCCTTCCGTCTTGGTGTAATGCTCTGGACTTGTGAATTGGTGTTTTGGTCTGCTCCCAAGCTCTTTATGTATAGCCATTGGAGTTGTATCTTTATTGTATCTCTCAACGAATCCTTATCAAATTTGTAATTGATTATTCAATTGCTTCCTTTTTGCAATTAATATCTTGTAGATTGGTTGATAGATTTGAGTTCTGAATCCTGTTATAATCTTGCTTCAATCCTCCATGACTTCCTTTAAATCAGTTTTGATTTGTTTCCGTTTTGGTTCCGAATATCGCAATAGGGCAAATCTTCATTAAATCTCAACAAATCTTTGCTGTCTGGAACGTGCTTGGGCGCTCAAGCGCGCTGTTGGCCGCTTGAGCGTGCCAAATTGCTTAAAATTGCTGTTGCTGCCTGCCTGAGCGCGCTCGAGCGTGCTACTGGGCGCTCGAGCGTGCTCCTCGAGTCTGAATTTTTGTATTCTTGGGTGCTTGAGCGTGCATATGTGCGCTTGAGCGTCCTATTGTGCCCAGTTTGGCTGCTTTTCCTGCTTTCAAATGCTCAAGAGTCCTCTTGTGCGCTTGAGCGTGCTTTTTTGGCTCTTAACTTGTAAGATTTTGGCTTCCCTTGGCCCATATTGAGCCGCTACTTCTTTGTCATTATTTCTTTAGCACTTTTAGCACCATTTCTTGTGGTTTTACCTTCGAAATGCAAATATTATCAAAACGTCAGCTCAATTTCCTATCTTATGCTTTATATGTTGTAAAACCTTGAATTCCATGCATTCTACTACATAACTCTTGTATAATTTAGCCTAAAAACATGGTAAACTAAAGGTTTATCAAACATTCCCAGATTTGAATATTGCTGTCCTCAGCAATCAATCAGAATAAAACTAAGGGAATATGGAGTAGGAATCTCAATAGCATGGAATTTGATAGGAAAGATTCATCAGAGACATGATTACAGAGCATTCAAACTATAAAAATTGCTGCATCAATCATTAGATTCATAATTCATCAGAAAAAATTTGCAATAAAATTCTTAAGATCAAGAATAATAGAAAATTTACTGAAACATTCCCTCACTAGGATTTCAATTCACTCATGCTCAAATGTTTAGAGGGTTGGTGTTTCACTCGAATCCCTACTGAATCAACACTACCATAGGCTTGATTATATTCTCGCTCTCCATAGTATTGTGACATATCTCACAGATCAAGAGGTCTTTCTTAGGGTTATAACTTGGCCTGGCTAAAGGAAGAAAATTTTTAAAGAATGAGCTGCAAGATTAAAATCCAGATTCAAAGAGGAATAAATGTAATCGTTTACAATTTGTAATCAACTTTCTTTCTTCTTTTCAGTCCATTCTTTTTCTTTTTCTTTTGAACTCTTCTCTTGTTTGTCGTTTTCTTTTCTCAGAACAATTTTTCTTTCTTTCTTTTCACTTCTTTTCTTTTTCGCTTTCTGAGTATTTTTCCTTTTCTTTGTTTCTTTCTAACCAACCTTACTTCCTTGGCTTTTGCCTTTTTCCCTGTACTTCCATACATCACAATTTATATCATCAACAATTAACACATTTTTTCTCAATTCAAATCTGAAAATTAATCTCAATTAAGGTGAGATATATATGGAAAGTGGCTTATTCATCTTTATAGGCTTTCAAAAAATAAAGAGGCATAGGCTCAAAGGGGTTTAACTAAGGAATATCAGCAATGGTTGGCTATTTGGCCATCTAGTTTAAAGAAAGAACATGCCTCAATCATATCCATAGAATATATCACATTCCAATTCAAGCAAGAAACAAAGCAAGTTCTAGAGTCTTTCATACAGTAGGATGCACACTCAATAAAAATTTTCTGTATAGGCTCAAAACCACACGACTATGAATGCACAGTAATTCTCATATTCTTTATCTCAAAAAATTTCATCACTAAAGAGAGAATATTTAATGAATCATGAAAATCATTACATTAATGCTCATTATGAAGATATTCAAGTAAGTGCATCATCATGCTCTGAATCAATTACTGATAAAAAATTTCCGCCTATCTTCCATTTATTTACACTGAGAAAAGTTTAAAATTTTCACAAAAACAGTGGCTTGAGGTTTTTCAAAACAAACTAAATATTAAAAAAAATATCAATTATAAAAAAAATTAAGCTAAAGCAAAAGAGAAAGGATTTGAGATAGTTCTCTGTTTTAGTCGGATATTCTGTGTGTGCTCATGAAGTTCCTCCGGCTTACTAAATTATGCTTAGATGAATCGCGCGTTCACCATTCCCAGATTTAAATGTTGCTGTCCTCAACAACAGATTTAAATCTACAAAGAAATCGTGTGAGAAATAAAAAACAACTAGTCGTTCTCTTGTTTCCCTTTTCTTCACCTGTAAAATTCACTCAATGATAGCCATTAGTCTCAATATCTTCTCCTATATTTTTGTATTTTTCTTTATTTAATTCAAAGTAAAAATAACTAAAATAGTGAAATTAAAATAAAACAGTAAAGTGTGGGTTTGCCTACCCATTAGCGCTTGTTTAACATCATGAGCCTGACGTACCTGATTTACCTTCATGGTGGCTCAAAGCATGAGCTTGGTGATGACCAAACTCCATCACTCAGAAAGTGTGTCCTCCCATAGTGCTCTTGTGCATATAAGTGAGGTAGACTAGTCTCAGGAACTTTGAATTTGGTATTTATATGCTTTCCCTTGCTCCTCGGCTTTTCCATCTTAACTTTTGGCTTACTTTCTTGAGAAGACTCCTCATTGTGTTCTTCTTCATCTTTTTTTTCACTAATAAAGTAGACTTGATCTTCCAGTTGAGCTACGGATGAAGGGACTTCTTTGTCAAAGAATTTGAAAATTGCTTGCTCTCTGTCTACCCGTAAGATCAACTCAATTTTTAGTACATCAATCAGTGCTCCTGAAGTTGCCAAGAAGGGTCTTCCAAAAATCATAGGAATTGTGGCATCTTCTTCAATGTCAAGGATGACAAAATCAATAGGAATGATGAATTTTTCTACCTTTACCAATATGTCTTCAATGATGCCATAAGCTTGCTTTGAAGAGTGGTCAGCCAGTTGCACTATCGTCTTTGTGGGCTTCACTTCAGTAATCCCTAGCTTCTTCATCATGGAGAGCGGCATGACATTGATGCTAGCTCCAAGATCACATAAAACATTGTCCACTTCCACTTTGCCTATAGTGCATGGAATGCTGAAGCTCCCTAGATACTTGACTTTGGTAGGTAACTTCTTTTGGATGATAGCATTACATTCTTCGGTCAGATTCATTGTCTCACATTCTTGCAACTTACGCTTCCTTGATAATAAATCCTTCATAAACCTTGCATAGTTGAGCATGTTCTCTAAAGCTTCAGCAAAAGGGATGTTGATCTGCAATTTCCTGAATATGTCTAAAAACTTTGAATACTGCTGCTTCTGAATATCTTTCTTTAATCTCTGAGGATAAGGGATTCGAGCATAAGGGGAGAGATCCAATGGCTTGTTCTGTCTTTCTACAGCTTTCTTCTTCTCCCACTTGAATAGTTTCTTTTCGACTTTTTCAGGATTGCTTTTTTGAACTTCAGTTGTATCCTTTTCCTTTTCTTCCTTCTCTTCTTCAACTGATGCTTCTCCATCCTTCTTCTTTTCTTCGGGCTGCTCCTCTATAGGCTAAATCACTATCCCACTCCTAGTGGTGATAGCATTGCAATGCTCCCTTGGATTGACAACTGTGTTGCTTGGAAAAGTACCCTGAGCTCTCTCAGAAAATTTCTTTGACAACTGGCCAACCTGAATTTCCAGATTTCTTATGGAAGCTTCTTGATTCCGGTGTGCTGCTCTAGTCTCTTGCATGAAAACAGATGTGTCCTCTCTGAAAGCATTTGCACCTTGAATATAATTAGAAGTGGTCTTGCATAGCTGTGCAAAAGCTTTCTCCCACTCAGAAGTGTTACTTTGTTATGGGGTATGTGGTTGCACTGGAAGGGGAGGATTGAGCTGATGGTTGGATTTGTGACTCAAACCTGGATGTTGATTCTGATTCTTCCACCCTTGATTATAGTCATTCCCATACTGGTTCCTTCCTAGATCTTTTTGGTTCTTCTGATCATACCAGAGTTCGTTTACTTCAGCAGTTTCAGGTGCTCTCATGAAGTCGCAGTCTTCAGTAGCATGAGCTTCTGCACAAATACCACATTTAATATTAGAATTATTAACAGAAGAAACTTGAGAAATATTAAATTTTTTATTAAGAGCATCTAATAGTTCTTGTTGTTTCTTGTGTATTTGTAGCAATTGTTCATTTTGGGCTAAGAGTGCATCATAGCCTTCAAGCTTCATAATTCCTGCTCTTCTTGGTGCAACTGGGACAGGAGCATTGTCAAATTCTTGAGATGCTAAGGATTCCAACAATTCTAGCGCTTCCTGTGCAATTTTTGTTTTCAAGGAGCCTCCTGCAGCAGCATTTACCAGTGTTCTTGTGCTGGACGTCATCCCTTGGAAAAAGATTCTTGCTTTCTCCCATGCTTCAATTCCATGTTGAGGACACTTTCTGAGTGATCCTTTGAATTGTTCCCAAGCCTCGTACAGAGATTCGCTTTCTTTTTGTTCAAAAGCGGTGATTTTTGCTTTGAGTCTTGCCATCTTTGAAGCTGAGAAAAATCTGGCCAGGAATTTCCTTGCTAAGTCATCCCAACTGGTTATGCTTCCTTCAGGTTGAGACTTCAGCCAAGTTCTTGCATCATCCTTCAGTGAGCATGGAAATAATCTGAGTAAGATAGCGTCACGAGAAACTCCATTTACTTTTAATGTATCACAGTAAAGTAAGAAATCATCAAGATGACTATAGGGGTTCTCTGTGCTTCCTCCAGCGAACTAATCTTTTTGAATCAGTTGTAGTAGCGCCGACTTTAGCTCAAAGTTGTTAGCTTCTATGATTGGTCTAACAATGCTTGCCGTCTGTGGAACTCGGGCTGGAGTCAGATAACCCCCAAGGTCCTTGGAGCGAGTTGATTGTTTTATGCCATCGGTTCCTCCATTGGTTCCGTCGAACTTGATGTTTCTTTTGCTTCTTTCGTTTTCTTTGCTTTTGCGTCCTTTCTAAGTTTCCTTTCTGTCTTTTCTATCTCAGGATCAAACTGCAAGATTCACGGGTTAAGAGTACCTCGCATAAACTTAAGATTGAAAAGATGAGCAGAAAATAGAAAAAGACAAAACAGAACAACAGAAAAATGACAAAAATAAAAATAAACAAATAATGCAGAAAAATAAATATGCAGAAAATTGATGCAGAATTTTAATGCAGAAAAATATTTTTGAAGAATGTAAAAAGTGCAGAAAATTAAAACGTCCAATCTAAAAGTTAATTAGTTACTTCTACTGTTGAAGAATTCGATCCCCGCCAACGGCACCAAAAACTTGTTGCGACTCGGCAAGTGCATCGGTCGTAAAGTAATAAAGTGTACCGGAGTACGAGATCGTTCCCACGAGGATCAGAAACTTCAAGCACTAGTTCGCTAATTGCGTCTTAGTTGGACAATCAAGAATTTAGATGAAGAGAATTGTAATTGAAGAACTTAAAAATTAAAGACAAGAAATTAGATGCAATTAAAGAAATTTCAGAATTAAAAAGACAATTGAAAAAGATGATGATTGATTAAAAATGTAAAACAAGCGTAGTTAAGGTTTCGACTTCCCCCAATATCCTCAATATGTTATGAATTAAACAGTCAAGAATCTGTTTCTTAATATATTGCCAATCAATTCTTTCTAAGTTAATTACGGCTCAATTCCTTGTTACCATAAATCTATGTAATCTTCAAAGATTATTCCCCAAGAAAACATGCATTAAGATCAAGAATTCCAAGATTGCACAATTACCCTATGTCTATCCCTATATCACAAGGATGGTGATAAATTTATCAAATCAGGGTTCATGCACCAACATCCCTATTGTCATACAATTCCCCAAAATCATTCTATAAGGAGCAAACTCATAGAAAGCAATAAAGACAGATAATTTATTCAATTATAAAAAGAACAGAATTCAGAGACAATTTAATTCATAAACATAAAGATTCAATTGGGTTCCATCTACCCTTAACTACATAAAAGACTACTCTAGCATTCTGAATTGAAAAACAATAGTAAAGAAAAGAGAACCCCAAGCCTCCATTGATGTGATGTTGACTTGGTTCCTCAGTGTTCCAGCGCTTCGCAACAGGATTCCTCATTCCGTCTTGGTGTAATGCTCTGGACTTGTGAATTGGTGTTTTGTTCTGCTCCCAAGCTCTTTATTTATAGCCATTGGAGTTGTATCTTCATTGTATCTCTCAACGAATCCTTATCAGATTTGTAATTGATTCTTCAATTGCTTCCTTTTGTAATTAAAATCTTGTAGATTGGTTGATAGATTTGAGCTCTGAATCTTGTTAAAATCCTACTTCAATCCTCCATGACTTCCTTTAAATCAGTTTTGATTTGTTTCCATTTTGGTTTCTGATACGCCTCTAGTATATATATGATTTTTAGCCAAAATGAGAAAGAAATATTGATTAATCTTGGAGAAAAAGAGCTAGAATTACTATTAATTTGATAAATCTCAATCAAGGATTGTGCAACTGATTTCCTTCTAATTTTGTAGGAAAAACAGACAAAACTGGAGCCAAATGGAGATTTGCCAAAATGAAGATCCACGCTCATAGCGTGGATGTCACGCTGATGGCGTGAAGAATCAGAAACCTCCACGCTAATAGCATAGAACTCACGCTGATGGCGTGAAACCATTATTGCTCCCACGCTAGTGGCGTCAGCATTCAGAGGCATCCACGCTCTTGGCGTGGATCTGACGCTAAGAGCGCCAGATTGCGAAATCACAGATCGTGCTTCCTAAAGGGTAGTTTTGGAAGATGAAAAAGAAGATTATAAAAAAGAGGCTCAACACAGAATTAGGTATTCTTGACCTAAGGAGACCGTCGTGCATCAGAAGGAGAGCTCCAAAGAGAAATTCTTGATCTTCTTCTTCTCTTTTACTTTATGCTTTTATTGAATATTGAATTTTTAGCCATGATTATGTTTGGCTAGTTTTACTTTTTATTGTAGTTAGGGTCTCGAGCCCTATGTGAACCCTTTTTACGCTGGATTGATTTATAATTCTTCGTTTATATAATTATCTTTATCTCTACCCTGTTCGTAATTTATATTTTCTTTATTAGAATTGATCACTCTAATAGTTGAGGATAGTTTGAGGGTTAGAACCCTAGATAGGAATATTGGGGTTTTCATCCTGAAAGGGGGTAGGATAACGGTTCGTATGCATGCTAGGAATAGATGTGTATTGAATTGCAGATGCCTAAATTATTGAGTTCATTGCTTAATTTTCATGAGGGGTTTCTAAGGGATTAGGATTCCAATTGAGATTAAAGGGTTAAATTGCCAAGGGATTGAGATTTAACTAATTATTTTAGATCATAATTTAGCCGAGTAATTTTATAAATGAATATTGTAAGTCAATCCAAAATAAGAAGTGAGGATCATAAGGTGAGTGCGCTCTAGCTATAATGCTTTTCATACATTTAGAAAAATCAATTCTTATTTTTATTGTCTATTTCTCATAAACAAAAATTACAAAAATAAGTCTTTAATTTCAATTCTCAATTTCAAACCAATCGACAGTATTTGTCACAACCTTTGAACTCTTCCATTCTTAAAAGGAACAATTAATTGATATTTGACCCAATCCCTGTGGAGACGATACTCTACTTATCATTATATTACTTGTGCGATCGGTACACTTGCCGGTGAGCATTAAGTTTTTGGCGCCGTTGCCGGGGATTGACGTTTCTTATATCAAGTAATTTTGATTTTTAAGATTGGATTTGTATTTTATTTTTACTTTTTGATTTCTTTGTGTTTCTTGAACAATGCTACTAATATCTTTTCTGAGTTGTATGCGAGGTAAAGAGCCAGAATTTCCACTTGATTTGGAGATTACAAAAACAGAAAAGAGGAACAAAAAAAAAAATTTGCTCAGAAGAAGCTTGCTTTCAACGAGCTAAAAAATCTGTTTGAAGAAGCGCACAAGATGGCAGGGAACAATGAAGAAGACAATCCGCTCATGGACACCATCCTCACTCCATTATTCAACAGGCCCAATGCGAGCATTGTTCAGCCGAATGTTGCCCACAATTGGGAGCTCAACTCCTCTCATTTCAATTTAGTGGAGAGAGACCAGTTTGGAGGAGGGGAGAGTGAAGACCCTCACAGATTTATTGACAGATTCTTGAGGATCTGTGACTCCACCAAACATCCTCAAGTTTCTAATGATGCAATTCGGTTAAGGTTGTTCCCTTTTGCTCTTAAGGGAAAAGGTCTTAGATGGTTGGAGAGGCAGCCTGCAACAAGTATTTCTACATGGGATGATATGTCTCAGAAGTTCTTTGCTGAGTTCTTCTCGATGGAAAGGTACAACCAGATGGTGAATGATATCTCCAATTTCACCCAGCTACAGGGTGAAACTATGTGTGGAGCATTGAACAGATTCAAGGATTTATTGAGGAGGTGTCCTCAGTATAACTTGACTGCTGGTAATCAGGTTAGAATCTTCTTCGATGGTTGTAAACCTGAGATTCAGATGGTGTTGAATGGTGCAGCGGGTGGCACTATTAAAACTTTGAGAGAAAATGAGACTCTTGAGTTGATTGAGAGGATGGCTGCCAATGAAAATGAAGTGCTGTCATCCAAACCTAAGAGAGGTATCCTTAAACTGGAAGGTAATAATATAGTGCTGGCTGAAAATAGTTTGCTATCTCAGCAGGTAGCAAACATGACCTCAAGGCTTGACAAGATGCAGCTTTCTAGTGTTCAGACTAAAGCTGCTGTTGTGTGTGAACATTGCCAGGGCAATCATGAGTCTAATGAATATCCTGAGATGCCTTCTGATTCACCTCAGCAAGTACAAGTGAATAGCATCTGGCATGATCAAAGACCTCAACAACAAAATGTTCAAAGAGGTCAGAATTTTGCTCCTGGAGGAAATAATTATCAACGGAAGATCCAAGGCACAAGCCTTGATCACAATTCAAACAACTACTTGCAGCCTCCACCAGTCCAAACCAATGAACCTTCTGATTTGGAGAGGCTAGTGGGACAAATGGCTCAACACTCCAATGCCTTCATGGAAGAGACTAGGGCCAATACTAAAAACATGAGTGCTTCTATCAGGAATTTGGAGAATCAAATTGGCCAGCTGGCTAAGAGAGTTGCTGATAGAACTCCAGGAACTTTCCCTAGTAACACAGTCACCAATCCGAGGGAAGATTGTATGGCCATCACAATTAGAAGTGGAAAAATACTTCCATCTCCTGAGGTTAAAGAAAAGCTAGACACTACAGGTGAGCCAGAAAAAGAAAAAGAAATTGAAAAACCTGCTGAAGTGGTGAAGCCAGTGGAAAAGAAGAAGCATGAATTGAGTCCCGAATATGTGAGGGCTATGGCACCGTATCCTGAAAGATTCAAACAGGAAATTCAGAAGAAGCATTATGAAAGGTTCTTGGATATTTTCAAAAAGCTTCATATTAATATTCCATTTGTTGAAGCTTTGGTCAATATGCCAAATTATGCTAAATTCATGAAGGATCTTTTATCAAGGAAGCACAAGTTACAAGAGTGCCAAACTGTAGCACTTACTGAGGAGTGCAGTGCTATCATTACAAGGAAATGTCCTCCTAAGCTTCGTGATCCTGGAAGCTTCAACATTCCTATTGAAATTGGTAACACAAAAATCAGCAGGGCATTATGTGATCTAGGGGCTAGCATTAATTTGATGCCCCTTTCTGTTTGTAATTCCTTGGGAATCACCGAGTTGAAGCCTACTTTAGCATCTCTTCAACTTGCTGATAAGTCTGTGAGGAAGCCTAGTGGTATTATTGAAGATGTTCTTGTGAAGGTGGACAAGTTCATCTTCCCTGCTGATTTTGTGGTGCTGGACATGGAAGGGGGAGCTGAGATGCCTCTTTTGCTGGGTAGACCTTTCTTAGCTACATCTCGTGCACTAATTGATGTTGAAAGCGGGAAACTCAAGCTAAGAATGAATGATGAAACCGTTACTATTCATGTCTTTGATTCTTTAAAACAGTCTTCTCACAAAGACGATTGTTTTAATCTAGGTTGTCAGTAGCGGCCCGTAGCGCCGCTAAACCGCTACCGTAGCGGGTAGCGGCGGTCGGCCGCTACAAACCACAACGCTACGCGACATTGGCCGTAGCGGAAGGTAGCGGTGTAGCGTAGCAGCAATACCTCTTCCCGCTACCCCGCTACACCACTCCCATGTTGGAATTTGATGGAGAATCCGAAGATGATGATCATTTTCTTTATTAGTTCACTTCTTGTACTTGGCTATTTGACAATTTTATTGTTCAGTTGTGTTTAATTATGGATCCTTCCTTTATGTTCCTTGTATTTGACATTGATTGTGAAATTATGTGTTTGATTCTGTGTGACTTCTTATGTTTGAGCATTAATACTAAAAGCGGTATTGCCTTGTTTCTTGACTGTTAGTATAATATATGTGGAATTAATACTTCACCGTAGCGGTAATACCGCTACCCGCTACACCGCTATACCATTTTCGGGGTCGGCCGCTACTGGCCGCTAACTGCTATTGACAACTATGGTTTTAGTCTTGAAGTCTTAAAGGAAGAAAAAGATGTAGCGGTTGAGGTTCCTAAAAAAGCAGATGATTATAAAGAAAATGGAACCTCAAAAGTGGAATTGAAGGATCTTCCTCAAACTCTAAAAGATGATGTCAAAGAGGTGAGGACGCTTTAAAGGAGGCGTAATCCTACAAAGAAGAAGGCAATGAGAAAGGAAGTGGTGAAACTCTTTGATACGAGTTGGAAGAGACATCGGGAGCTGAAGTTTGACAAGAGACACCGAGACTCTATCTCTCGGAAAAATCAATGCTTCAAAGAGTTCCTCACATGGATTCATGGTCTGAATCAAATCTGGGAATGGTGGTCTCATACACCAAGGCATCTAGTACCACCGGATCCTCTATTTGCTGAGTCATCCCACGCTGCTGAAGGGGATGACATGGAGGGTTGATTATATCTCATTGCTGATAGAGATTTTGTATATTATTTTATTTTTCTGTTTCATATTTTTAGTTACTTTGTGTTAGTATATCTCTCTCTGATGTTTTAACGTGCGCATTATAGTTTATCCTATATGCCACTGTTTGTTCCATTGTGCAGGTTTTTCTTCTTTCTTGTGGTTTAATTATTGCTGGGGACAACAATTCTCTAAATCTGGGAATGGTAGGCTTGCATCTTAGAACTGCTGCAATTCTTCTATCAGGGGAGATATTCTAACTCTTTTAATTTTTTTTAGTTATTTTTGTAGTATTTTGTGTGCCCTTGATTTTAAAAAAAAAGGATCTGTTTTTCATGTAATTCTCAGGTTTAAATGTGCTTATCTAGTTAATGTGCTTGACTGAATTCTTGGAAGCATGTTGTATGACTTTCTGGCATGACATTGCATAGATACAATTGGATTACATGATTGCTCGTTTGCCTGAACTGATGTTGTGGAATTCTGATAATCTCTGAAGTAAATTTTCTTGAGTCTATATTGATACCATAGCTGTGAGGTTTGAGCTTAAACACTGAATTTTCTTATTGAGAGACCTCACTGTTGTAATACTCTAGAACTTGATATGTTTCTCTGTAATGCATGCATTGGTTGATATGATAAAGGCATTTTGTTCTTGTTAGCTATTGGCCAAAATAATCCACCTGTATGAAATTTTTCCATTGCTAGCCCCTTAAGCCTGAACTTAATTTTGTTGATAAATGACATGTGCTTGATTGATGGCTTAGCCTATATCCATGTGACTTACCTTGATTGAGATTGAATTACTGATGTGTTGAAAATGAAACAAAGAAATTGAGGTAAGCTCCACCAAGGTCAAGTAATTAGGGGATGTAAATTTCATATGTGCCCTTAAAAAAAAAAAGGAAAAAAAGCAAGAAAAAGAAAAAAAAAAGGGTGAATATGCATAAAAGGTGTTTGGAAGGAATTAATTCCCGAAATTCTGTGAGAATGTTAGTGGAGCAAAACCATTGAGTTGAATGTGTTAAAGTGAAATAATATCAGTTTTTCAATCTCATTGTTGTTTGAGCTACTGTCCATATATTCCTACCCTTTAACCCGACCAAGTTACAACCTGTGAAGTCCTTTTGATCAATTGATGCATGTGTTTGATTCTTCATTTTTAAGAATTTTTGAGAATATGATCAAGCCTATGGTAGTGTTATAGCTGTGATTGATTGAGTGCTCATGATACCCTTAAACACTGAGCGTTGAGTGGACATTATTTATCTGTGTGAGGGGTAATCAATGTAGACTTGTATCTTTAAGTAGCTGATGACATTGTTGGGAGTTTATGATATTGGGTCAGGCATGCATGGCATATTGTGTCTGAGAGTGTCTATGGATTGTTATGTTGGAATAATTGAATATGTCCTGGATTGAGTCTTGTACATTGCTGGGGACAGCAACGTTTAAATCTGGGAATGATTTGATATGCCTCTAGCATATATATGATTTTTAGCCAAAATGAGAAAGAAATCTTGATTAATCTTAGAGAAAAAGGGCTAGAATTACTATTAATTTGATAAATCTCAATCAAGGATTGTGCAACTGATTTCCTTCTAATTTTGTAGGAAAAGCAGACAAAACTGGAGCCAAATGAAGATTTGCCAAAATGAAGATCCACGCTCATAGCGTGGATGTCACGCTGATGGCGTGAAGAATCAGAGACCTCCACGCTAATAGCGTGGAACTCACGCTGATGGCGTGAAACCATTATTGCTCCCACGCTAGTGGCGTCAGCATTCAGAGGCATCCACGCTCTTGGCGTAGATCTGACGCTAAGAGCGCCAGATTGCGAAATCACAGACCGTGCTTCCTAAAGGGTAGTTTTGGAAGATGAAAAAGAAGATTATAAAAAGGAGGCTCAGCACAGAATTAGGTATTCTTGACCTATGGAGACCGTCGTGCGTCAGAAGGAGAGCTCCAGAGAGAAATTCTTGATCTTCTTCTTCTTCTTCTTCTCTTTTACTTTATGCTTTTATTGAATATTGAATTTTTAGCCATGATTATGTTTGGCTAGTTTTACTTTTTATTGTAGTTAGGGTCACGAGCCCTATGTGAACCCTTTTTACGCTAGATTGATTTATAATTCTTCGTTTATATAATTATCTTTATCTCTACCCTGTTCGTAATTTATATTTTCTTTATTAGAATTGATCACTCTAATAGTTGAGGATAGTTTGAGGGTTAGAACCCTAGATAGGAATATTGGGGTTTTCATCCTGAAAGGGGGTACGATAACGGTTCGTATGCATGCTAGGAATAGATGTGTATTGAATTGCAGATGCCTAAATTATTGAGTTCATTGCTTAATTTTCATGAGGGGTTTCTAAGGGATTAGGATTCCAATTGAGATTAAAGGGTTAAATTGCCAAGGGATTGAGATTTAACTAATTATTTTAGATCATAATTTATCCGAGTAATTTTATAAATGAATATTGTAAGTCAATCCAAAATAAGAAGTGGGGATCATAAGGTGAGTGCGCTCTAGCTACAATGCTTTTCATACATTTAGAAAAATCAATTCTTATTTTTATTGTCTATTTCTCATAAACAAAAATTACAAAAATAAGTCTTTAATTTCAATTCTCAATTTCAAACCAATCGACAGTATTTGTCACAACCTTTGAACTCTTCCATTCTTAAAAGGAACAATTAATTGATATTTGACCCAATCCCTGTGGAGACGATACTCTACTTATCATTATATTACTTGTGCGATCGGTACACTTGCCGGTGAGCATCAGTTTCAGATATCGTAATCTGGCAAATCTTCATTAAATCTCAGCAAATCTTTGCTGTCTGGAACGTGCTTGGGCGCTCAAGCGCGCTGTTGGCCACTTGAGCGTGCCAAATTGCTCAAAATTGTTGTTGCTGCCTGCCTGAGCGCGCTCGAGCGTGCTCCTCGAGTCTGAATTTTTGTATTCTTGGTCGCTTGAGCGTGCATATGTGCGCTTGAGCGTCCTGTTGTGCCCACTTTGGCTGTTTTTCTTGCTTTCAAACGCTCGAGCGTCCTCTTGTGCGCTTGAGCGTGCTTTTCTGGCTTCCCTTGGTCCATATTGAGCCGCTACTTTTTTGTCATGATTTCTTTAGCACTTTTAGCATCATTTCTTGTGGTTTTACCTTCAAAATGCAAATACTATCAAAACGTCAGCTCAATTTCCTATCTTATGCTTTATATGTTGTAAAACCTTGAATTCCATGCATTCTACTACATAACTCTTGTATAATTTAGCCTAAAAACACGGTAAACTAAAGGTTTATCACTATGTCATCCACATACAATACAAGAAAAAAGACTTTTCTCCCACTGACCTTATGGTAAATATACTAACAGAAATTATTTTCATCGTAGCTCAAGAAAGTCACTACCTCATCAAATCACCATTAATGTAAAATAAAATCCATGTTGATTTAAAAAGGATATAGAATTCAAAATCCTTCTCAAAGAGGCTTATAGAAAATTCATTTCAAAATTAAACTCATATCCTGACATTAAAAACTGAGCAATTATCTCCTATTGACTCGGCAATAACTTCAAGATCTCACAAAATTAATCTTATCTCTCCCACTAAAAAAATATGTCAAGTATGTTCTCTACATTAATTATAGGCTAACACAAATGCCCTATCAAGATCAAAATTCATAAAATAAAAAAATATCTAGATCTCTTCTACATTAGTCATAATTCAATCCAATCAACAATTCTATTATGGCATTGTTATCGTACATATCAAAAGTATATTTATTACATCAATGCAATTATATTAATTATTAACAATTAAACAATTTCAACAAAGTAATTAGTATACTATAAACTCATTTTGGGCAGAGTATACAATACACAATTATTTCGCATTATTTAAAATTTTATCTTCATATAAGTTTCAAAATTTGTTTCATACAACAACCCCTTTGTGCAAGTAATTGCATATAATAATTTTATTATTAAAGAACTTTCACAATTTTTTAAATAACATTACAAATAACATTCTGAAATAATATGAATAACTTTATAACATCATTTTCAAAATTTATAATGCATTCTCTAAAATACAAATTATACCACAAATTCTCATGTCCAACATGAACAATTATACACCTTGGTTTTATAATGAAACTTAATTGAGATAGTACATAAAATATATGCTAAATTAGGGATAGTAAGTACTGACATTATAATCACCGTAATCTATAACAATTTTTTTATTGATTACATTTTTTTTAAATAAAAAGAGGAACATAAATATTATATGCATCAAAAACTAAAATAAGTATTTCAAGAACATTGAACAATAAATTATCTAAACACACTTACAAATTGATTCAAGAAAAAATTAATAGAAAGGTATAATCTTAAGGCAAGACAAGAACACATCAGAATAAATTATAGGGAAATATATACCTTCAATTAAATCAAGATATTATAATGAGGCCAATATAATAGTACATTCTCCTTTGGGCGGAATGCACAAACCAAGGCCTAAACCAATGCCAGAACCTCATATGAGTTAATCAATGAGCATAACACTGGGTTTGAAAATCTATCCCCTTTGGGCAGATAGATTCCTAGACCAATGAGCCTCCAAGAACTTCATCTACAACCTCAAGAAGAAATTGCTCAGGATGAGTTAATCATTGAGTACAATAGGTTGTCATAACAAGGCCAACATAATAGTATATTTCCCTTTGGGCAGAATGCACAAACCAAGGTCTAACCCAAGGTCAGAACCTCAGATGAGTTAATCAATGAGCATAATATTGGGTTCAAAAATCCATCCCCTTTGGGCAGACAGATTCCCAGACCAATGAGCCTCCAATAACTTCATCTACAACATTAAGGAAAAGTTACTCAGTGAGCATACACTGATTTCAGAGATTTGTCCCCTTTGGCCAGACAGATCACTTAGATCAATGCACCTCCATTAACTTCATCCCAAACAAGTTCACAGTTATAACATACAATTATTCCCTTTTGGGTAGGAAATTGCATGAAATAACCAAAATTATTTCTCAAATTTTGCAAATAAATTTTCACAAATCTTGCACCGAAATTAATTTTCTCTTGCCCAAAACCACAACTCAGTCCACAAGAAAGTGCAATATCTCTACGGATAATGAATCAAAGATAATAGCATTTCCAACAAAATTTTACACTCAAATAATTCAAGCGGAAGCATGTATCTTAATAAAAAAATATTAGAGTAAGCATATAAGGTTTATCACTTTCAGAAAATGATATTTATTACAACAATTTATTTATTTATTTTAAATATATCATAAAATCAAATTTAATTATATCACCAGACAAAAAATATTTGATAAAATTAGGTCATTATTGGGCTTACAAGTGCCTTATGCACCACAACCTGTGGATGAGCTTTATTCAAAAAATCCAAATAATTTTTTTTCTCCACAATCAAATCAATCACCACAGAAATAAATTGCATCCATAAATAATACCTAACTCTAAACGAAGCAGTTTCATCAAAGATATTATGGATTCATGCATTTTTATTCATGTTGAATGCAATGTACGTACCCCACATGATTACCAAATAACTTCTATTTTAAATTATTCATTCCAAATAGTTTAAAACTAAATATAAAAATACCAACTGTAATGTATTTATTTGTATCCAAATATTTTCATTAACCTACAAATACGAAATATATCTTGAAGCCTTTCAATCAATTCCATCAAAGGTGTCAAATCAAATAATAATAATAAATTTATCTGAATACAAATGTATAATTAATTGCACAAATATTGTGCGAAAAACGGCACTAATGCGAAAACGCGTTAATGCTTGCCTATAAATAGAACCCACTCCTTGTTGTTTCAAGCATCCCCATATCCCAAATCCCACAAGTTCAAGAGTTTTTCTTAAGAATCCTAACTTAGAAAGAAAAACACTAAGTTTCTCTTGTGAGTTATTTTGAGTGAGGTGTATTCTCCTAATATAAGAGAGATTGATATTGTTCTCTTCTTATATCTAGAGAGAGTTGTAATTTCTTCAACATAGTGAAAATCTTCTTTGATATTACCCGTGATTATTCCCCATTGGGTTTTCCACGCAAATCTTGTATGTCACTTCAATTGGCATATTTATCGATTCTTGATTGGTGGAATTAAGATAAAGTTAATTACATCATTGGTGTCTAGAAAAGTAAGTAGTTATTTAATTAGTCACCGTTATGTAGTACGGAGAGACTCCCACTAGTTTACACTTACTTGACTAATTGGTGTGGTTAATAGTGTCTTGAAATTACGATTTCTCTTAACTCTATTTTAGCTGCATGATACTCTATTACCTAACTCCATGTCACCATAAATTACAGTGAAAAAATTGTATTTAATCATATTTTATAAGGTAAGGCCTGCAAGCAAATCTATTATTTAGTTGATTAGGTAAACAAATATAAAGTTGAATATTATCAGACTGTATTTTCATTATAGAAGAATTTTGTGAAACTTTAGAAAAATAATCTTACCCTTAAGATACCAAAGGAGGAGATTAATAACATTCAGTTTATGTTCATTTCTTTTATGTCTTCTCCCTCTAAAATAAGATTTGTGCTCCTATCATATTACTCTTTTGATCTTTTCTATAAATGAAGATTGTGATATAGCTCTTGCAACTTATGTATCATCACTTCGATAACAGTAATCTTCAACTATGGAACAACCACTTGTAAGGTCTCTTAGATCTCCCTTTATGAGAAATTGTTCTCATCACAACTTACTATCAACAAAGCAGTGTTTTAAAACTCGGACCAGTCATCAACTCGGTCGAGGTACTGGGTCACTGGTTCAACCGGGTTCAACCAGATTTACTGTTCACATATTAAAAAAATATAAATATATTACTTATATTAAAAATTCACATAAGAAAACTATCAATATGCATATCCCTCTTTTTTCATGTATAATGTTTCTAATTTGGTTCATAAAAAATAGTTAATTGGCTACGCTATTATAAAATATGGATATTCCGTTTAGTAAAGATCATTGTCAATCTGTTAATAAAAGCCCGATTTTTTAAATCAATAAAGCTCTCAAAATATTTCCATTGATTTTCTTCTCTGAAGCACGTAGGTAGGTAATGACAACAACAATAATTAATAATAATAACTTAAGAAAAGTTAGAATGAAAAATTGCAACAGGGAAAAGACAAAATGCTGGGTATTGATTAATAAACCAAAATTATCAAACCAGTTGTGGAATGGGAGCAGATTGAGTGACCAGAATCCCAATGAGAAATAGATAACAACGATTTACTTGTTCAATTTCAGTCACTAACTTTCGTCTTGCAAATGGTTATGCAGCCTTAAAAGTTTAAGACAAAAAAGAGAGATATGAGAGTGACGCCAATCTCTGGCAATGAAGAACGACAATCGAAGTGATATGAGAGTGATTTAGTTTTTTTGGATGAAAGTATGAAACTCAAAGGCTGGAAAACGTCGTCATTCATTTTATAGCACTTATTTTATTTAAAAAAAAACCTTTGATCGGTTCAAACCGAGTCCCCTGTAACTCGTCGGGTCATCAAGACTCGGCCGAGTCGACTGGTCCAAACCAGGTCGACTGCGTAACCGGTCCAAAGGGTAGCTCGAATCGGGAAACCCACCGAGTCACCGAGACCCGGGTCGACCCGGCCGGTCCGATCCGATTTTTAAAAACACTCAACAAAGGTTACAATAATTTCTAGTTTCTAAAATAGAAAACTTTCCCAAAGTTTAACGAAACCTTTCAAATTCTACATATTGTTTAGCCCTACACAAAGCTTTAATTCATATGACGTTTCAGTTAGCTGAAGTACTTTTATGTTTTTAAAGAAAGAACTATTGTGATTGATATTCAAAAATATGAAGTCATGTATGAAATTTCTATCACATTACATTCTATTTCCCCACCAATGTAGCAAATTTAAAACCATAATCCTAAAGACATACCATTTACAAAACAATAAATATAGGTATTAAAGAACGTATATTGAGTATATAACGTTTACTAGGATGTAACAAACTCAAATCATAACTTGTACTAAAAGTGCAATTAATTGTGTAATATGATGAGTCCACCTTCATTGTTATACCTTGCCAAATCAAGAACAAAGCATGTAGCTATTTCTTTCTATATCATCCAATAGAAGGTGTAGCAGCCAAAATGCATTATTGTGATAACCCCCATCTATATTGTTGAAAGGAAATTTAAATTCAAATTGTTGTTAGTATAGTTAAGATCCAGATTGTTAGACATTTGAATTTAGCAGCAATGTGTTAGGATATACTGTTAGGATATTATCTATTTTCAAGTTACAGTTTGTTAATATCATATGTATATATGTACCCCATTCAACAGGGAATAGAGTGAATTAATAGAAACCAATTATCAGAATTAAAGTTTTAACATGGTATCAGGTGTGTTACGATCCTGAAATAGAGTCCTACATTGCTTTCCATTAATTTTTCACCCAATCAGGTTTTTTACCCACTCACCCGTAACCTTTATTCCTTCAATCCCTAATTTCCAAATCTCACCCATGGAAATTCCTACTTCACCTGTGGATTCCACTTCGTCCCCATCCGCTACCTCTGTCCCCCTTCCAACATCATCATCCAATAAGATAGCTTCTTTCTTCCCATCATTGTCATTCTCGATGACTCTAATTACCCTCTCTGGTCCCAGTTAATGGACATGTGTATCAGTGCGAGAAATAAATTTGGGTATCTCACCGGCACAACGAAGAAGCCCCCGGCTGATGATCCTGCGTATGATGCTTGGGACACTGACAATAAACAGTTGGCTTGTTGACTCCATGAGCCCTCTATTGATGCAACGTTTCATTCGTCTTGAATCTGCCTCTGAAATTTGGGATGCTGCTCTTCGCACATTCTATTATGGTTCTGAAAAATATTGTCTCTTTGAATTGAATCAGAGGTCCTTCAACACCAAGCAACTTGGTCGACCCCTTTCTACCTGTATAATGACCTTCTCTTGATCTTTCAAGAGATCGACCATCACATGTCTTCCCGAGAAACCATCATTGGTGGAGTCGTTCAATCCCACTCTGCCTTGGCTCGTCTTAGGGTCTACATCTTCAGTTGCTTAGATTCTGAATTCGACTATGTTCGTGGCGAAATTCTTCTCGAAGACCCTAAGTTGGACCTCAAACACACGTATGCTTATGTGCGCCGTGAATTTCAGCAACGTATCACAATGAATCGTCTTCTACCATCGTCAGATTCCTCTGCTCTGTTGACTCAAATAGGGGTTTTCACGGTCTGGATTGGATCGGTTTTGGAAGTAAAAATTATCTGATCCGATCCGATCCAATCCTTTCGGTTTAATCATGTAATCGCCATTCAGTTTGAATATTTTTTCAAATCCGATCCGATCCGATCCAATCCAATTTTATTCGGTTTGGATTGGATCGGTTTTCGATTTTTTGAAAAGCCTAAGATTTGTATTATGATTATTTGGCAAATAACATGTCTTTTATATATATCGAGTTTGTAAAGTTTGTATGATGATTATTGTGCAATCTAGAAGCATTGTACAACAAAAAATTAAATTATTATCTTTTACTTTCAACAAAAAATTTATAATATAGTTGTCTGAGATACGAAGTAACCCAAATTTTCTTCCTATAGAGGAGCTGTTGTACAACAATAACCTATGTAATAAAAATATATTATGTATCTTACAAAAAAAAAGCATAACATAGATCAAGCACAACCCACTTTCTCCAACATGATGGGTTGATGGGTCTTGGATTTAGAATTTTGCTACATGGTTTTGGGCTATGTTTGGGGAAAGGCCCAAGTAGGTAGATGATAAGGTTGGGGAATAATTGGATCGGTTTGGATTAGATCGATTTTCACCAACCCATCCAAAAATCAATCTAATCCAATTAAATTTTGCAATTTTTTTTTCGGGTTTTGGTTTTTCGATTTTCGGTTTTTCAGTTTGGTCACCGCGATTTGAATTGTTTTGGATCAGTTGATGAACACCCCTAGACTCAAACCCCTTGGCCTTCTCCGGCAGTCCTCCCTCTGAAGTCCTGTAAAGATGCTCATCCTGGTTTGTTCCCATTAGGGTGATTTTGGTCATATCAAAAATCGTTGTTATAAGATCATTGGCTATCCCGAATGGTGGGACATCACCAAACGCCCTCATCGTAAACTTCAATCCAAAGCTCTTCATGTCAAGTCTGATGATGATTCCTCTTCTTTACCTCAAGCTAATGCTGTGTATGAAGGTACTCTTGGTAAGTATCTTGCTTTCTCTGCTCACTTTAAGAATAATGCATGGATAATTGATATTAGAGCTTCCAATCATATAATTCGTGATTCCACTACTTTATCTCACTTTACTTCCTCCCCAAAATCTACCATTACCACTGCCAATGGTAGTACTGCAGCAATTACTGGTCAGGGTTCTGTTCAACTTTCCCCATCACTCACCCTTGATTATGTCCTTGTAGTTCCTTCACTTGATTTTAATTTGCTATATGTTAGTCAACTTACCTCTCAATTAAATTGTACTGTAATTTTTTGGCCTACTTTTTGTCTCTTTCAGAATGTCCAGAACAAAGCGATCCTTGGTTATGGTGTTAAACATGGCAAACTTTATTATCTCCAAGTTTCTGCAAGGGAGGATCAATTACATTGAAAGGCTTCTGCTACAACCTCGTGTGATACTACAACTTCAACTATTTAGCTCTGGCACAAAAGACTTAGACATCTTTCTTTTGTTTATCTTCAGAAATTGTTTCCCAAATTATTCTCTAAGTGTAATTCCTCTGATTCTAAATGTTCTACTTGTACATTGGCTAAAAGCCATCGTATCCCTTTCTATCCAAGTTTAAATAAAAGCAAAATTCCTTTTCAATTGATTCACTCTGATGTATGGGACCCTACCAAAGTTGCTTCTTTCTCTCACTCCATGTATTATGTCACTTTTATAGATGAGTGTACCCATATGACTTGCATTTCTTTATTAAAACATAAAAATGATGTCTTTCCTGCTTTTAAAAAGTTTCATAGCATGGTTCATACTCAATTTGAAAGCCCAATCGAGATTCTTCAATCCGATAATGGATTAGAATATATGAATGATCCTTTCTCTGAATTTTTCTCTGTTAGGAATGTGGCTTCCATACTCAAGAGGGGGGGTGAATTGAGTATTACAAGATTTTCACAAAAGCCCCCTTCTAGATTCTAAATAATCATTTCAAGTAAACTTTAATATGTGGAAAGCTAATCAATACATTCATACAATCCATAATATATAATATATCATAATTATAGAACTTATACTAGCACATACAAGATATCAAATAAGCAATTAAAGTGCTAGAAATAAAAAGTTTAGAGTTTAGAGAATTGCAAACTCAATATATCCTGGTTCAGTCACCACCACTTGTGACCTACGTCCATACTAAAGCCGCTCGATCAACTCTTTCACTAATGGTCAAGCTTCACGGGTGCTCGACAAACCTTTACAATCTTCCAAGACTTCGGGTTCTTGGATACCTTACAATCCCCAAGTTTATGGATACTTGGCAACCTTGCAATTCACTCCAAATTTACTTAGATATTTGGCTACCTCTCAAACAATGGGTCTCACAACCCTTTCAACTCAAGAATATAAAGAGAGAAATATTTGGAAATGAATATACACTTTCAAAGTGTGGATATACAACTTGAAGCACTATGGGTATATGGATTTTCAAGATATGAGCTCAAATATATTTGATCTTTGAAATATATGAAAGAATATGCAAGTGATAGTGTAGAAGCTCTCAAAGTATGCTTAATGTGTGTAGAAATAATGCTCAAATATTTTTGAGTCATTGGGAATGCATATATAGTGTTTTCAAAAACTAGCCGTTTATAGCCGTTGGGATCTCATTTGAAAAACTATTTGTTTTATAGCCGTTGGGATCTCATTTGAAAATTTAGCCATTTTATAGCCGTTGAGATCTGTCGCAGTGGTAATTGATTCCCAACTTGACAGCAAAAACACTGTTTCGTATTTTGGCTATAATTTGAGTTATACTTGTCGGATTGATGTGATCTTAGTCTCGTTGGAAATATAAAAGATAAATCTACAACTTTTATGAAGAACACAAGATCCAAATCCATCATCTTAGATACAAAAAGTGTATGGAAGACAGCAGCGAAATTAAGCAACAAATATTAAGTTTTCAGATGTGTTTTAGCTTGCTTCCAACTACTTTTTGTGAAAGATCTTGACTTGATAAATATGTTTTAAAGTTATAAAATATGTCAAGGATCTTTTCTATGGAGTTGAAAAACATGTTTGCAAAACATCTTGATTATGCAATTTGAAAATATGTTTACTTTGAGAAAAACATTGAGCTCATGCAATGCAATCTATCATATACCCTCACATATATTCTAAGGAGTAAACACCCTTTTTAGTCCCTGTCAATATCTACGAAGTCCTTTTTAGTCCCTGACAATAAAAAAGGACCAAATTGGTCCCTGAAATTACAAAAAAAGGGCCATGTTAGTTGTAACACCCCGTGTATACTCGGAATATTAACATTACATCGTATTAAGCGGTGCTTAATTAAAAAATTGCGGAATATTCTTTTTCTTTTCAATTATGACGTCATTATCAATTACCAACTTGATTACTTAATCAATTTCATAAAATATCGCCTGTATGAAAATTGCAATAAGACATCTACTGAAATACCTCAATATATAGATAAAGTGTGTATCTAAATCACGGCATTACATCAAGTAATCCGGACAATATCCTGATACATTATTACAACTCCAAAAGACTCAAGACATAATCAAGACATAACAATACTATGTGTCATGGACAATCCCCATGCTCACCAAATAAACATAGTAAGCAACCAGTCTCAACGTAAAACTCCATAAACATAACTGAAGCTATAAGCATAAACAGCATGCAAATCCAGCATCCAATCATGGCAGCATAATATAACAGCAATCTAACTCAGCTTCGGCCTCCTGCCGCCTGAGGTCTCAACATTACCTGACCCTGAAATAAGCATTCCCCAAACGTGGGGTGAGATCTCTAAACTAGAAATCTCAGTAAGACAAGGGGTCCTCAAGGATCTTCCACCCCAAGCTCACTTACATGTGCAATATAAGTTCAAAAAGCATTTATATCATTATCAGTTCCAAAACTATGTAGTGCAATAGATATCTATGGCATGTGTGTAATCACTATCTACTGGCCAGAGAAATGTAGGAATACGTCTATTCCCTACATGTAGTACAAGGAACACCGCTTGCACCTCACCCACAGCCTCACCCTCTTGTATGTTCTACATACTCAGGCTTACCGTATAGGTGGAACACCTCCATGCATATCAACAAGACACTAACATATAATAGCTCAACATCATTTTCAAAACATCAAAAACATGTAACACAACATGCATATACCATCTCCCCATGGGACATGGTGGAACCACAACATGGCTAAACCGAGGACACGAAAGCTTACCTGTACCCGTATGCCCCTCCGACTCGAACTCGGTATCACAAGGGTCCACACCACAATTAGAATCCAATGCACTCAAAGATCTGGTTCAATGGCCATCATAATATCAATATACATATTCTAAAATTCCAAGGCAATCAGATATTATTTTCTTTTTTTAATTCAAACCGGAGATCCTTTCTAAGATATATCATTTAACTTAATTAATTTTAGATAATTATTATCTTATAAATATATATATATATATATATATATAGCCACAAAATATAATTATTTATTATATATAAATATATAACGTTCCGTTTTCGAAGACCATACCAAGTAAGCATGTTTCCTTTTTACGACTTTGTCTCCCTGTGCATTATTTTCTAAAATGAAGCTTAATAATATATTATATAATATATAAAAGTTTGACCTCCTGGATACAAATTTATATAGATAAGCCTTAAGCCTTCCTTTCTAATGATAACCTCCAGGGTACAAAACTTATATGTATCACGTAGAAACAAACAAGGACTTCCTGATTCTTATTTATATATATAATATATATCAATTTGGAACATCATGAATCAAAGATTTCATTTTGAAATCACGCATATCGAAACCAAGGTAATAACTTGGACCAACGTGGATCAGAGATTTCATTTTGAAATCACCCGTACAAAAACCGGAACATAAAAAATGACAACACAACGGCCATGTAAGGAAACCGCGCACAGATATTTCACGAATAATATTTCAACAGAATACATAACAATAATTTACAGAGGGAATAGTTAAATTTACCTAGGATTCTTTTGAGAACAGAAAAATGAAAGCTTGAGAGGTTTGGAAAGCACCCAAATCTTCAACAAAGGGTTCTCCTTCAACACAACTAAAGCTTTAATGGATGGGTGGTGTTTCAATGGAAGAGGGGAAGAAAAAAAAATGGAAACTTTAGATAAGAAGGCTAGGACTCCAAGAAACTCTAAAGAGAAGCCACACTCAGCCGCTGAGTTTCTTTCAAAAAACACACCTAGGGTTTTGTGCCCAACTATTGTATTTATAGGCCACTTAAGGGTTAAAACACACAGTATTAGATTTAATTGCTACGCTTAGCATTTTAATCCCAAACTTTGGATTATGAAACTACATAATTTTCTGAGATTTATCATATTTTTCTTATAATTTTCTGAGCAACTTTCCGGTACGCGCTTTTAAGAGCCAGTACCGATTTCTAGCACCAGTTCTCATTATTTGGACTTGAAACTCGTTTTATAAGTCCTACATATTATTCTAGTAATTATCATGCACTTACTTTAATTTTCTGGGATACTTTTTCGGCACGCATTTATACCGACTAGCAGAACCAGTATCTGCACTTTTCTTCCGAAAAGCGACTTTCAGCATTCTTAATCACTTATTATGATTATTAAGCCTCATAATTAATTATTAGGGTCAATTATGGAATCATTTCCTATTTTTGCATAATTAATTAATTTAAATATCTTAATTAACGGTGCGGGTTCTTACATTCACCCCACCTTTTTAGGATTTTGACCTCAAAATCAGAAACATACCTGGACGAAACTTGGGGTACTGCCGGAGAAGCTCGTCCTCACGCTCCCAAGTGCACTCCTCAGGAGTCCTTCCGGTCCACTGCACCTTGACCATCGGAATGATCTTGCTCCTCAGCTGCTTCTCGCCACGATCGAGAATTCTGAGTGGTCCGACGGGAGTCTTTAGGTTCTCCCGAACCTCCACATCATCCGGTTGCACCACGTGCGACGAATCTGCTATGTACTTCCAAAGCTGAGACACGTGAAACACGTCGTGGATGTTAGCCAGGTTCGGAGGCAAGGCAAGTCGGTAGGCAACAGGTCCTACTCTACCAAGGATCTGGTATGGCCCAATATATCGCGGGCTCAGCTTCCTCACTCCGAGTGCCCGACCAACACCGGTGACAGGTGAAAGTCTCACAAACACGTGCTCACCCTCACTGAACTCCAGCGGACGATGCTTGGCATCATAGTAGCTCTTCTGGCGATTCTGCGCATGCTTCAACTTTTCACGGATCATCTGGATCTGCAAGGTGGTATCTTGGACAAAGTCCAAGCCAAAAAGCTCCTTGTCCCCAACCTCAGACCAACAAGTAGGAGTCCGACACCTCCTACCATACAATGCTTCGTAGGGCGCCATGCCCAGGCTAGCATGAAAGCTGTTGTTGTAAGAAAACTCAACCAACGGAAGGTACCTATCCCATGCCGAGCCCTGCTCCAACGTGCAAGCTCGCAACATGTCCTCCAAGGTCTGGATGGTCCTCTCAGTCTGTCCATCAGTCTGAGGGTGATAGGCGGTACTCAGTCTCAACTGCGTACCAAAAGCCTCCTGCAGCGCCTCCCAGAACCGAGATGTGAACTTCGGGTCCCTATCACTAATGATACTCTCGGGCACCCCGTGAAGCCTCACAATCTCGCGGACATAAAGCTTGGCCAACTGCTCCGTAGTGAAGCTCACCTTCACTGGAAGAAAATGGGCAGACTTTGTCAGTCTTTCCACAACGACCCAAATAGAGTCACAACCCGCCTGAGTCTTCGGCAATCCCACCACGAAATCCATGGAAATACCTTCCCACTTCCACTGTGGTACTTCAAGAGGTTGAAGTTCACCAGACGGTCTCTGATGCTCAATCTTCACCTTCTGGCAAACCAAACACTTGGACACAAAGATAGCAACATCTTTCTTCATGCCTGGCCACCAGAAGTTCTTCTTCAAGTCTTGATACATCTTAGTAGCACCAGGGTGGATAGAAAACTGACCCTTATGGCCTTCTGCCATAACCTCTTCTGTCAACGGACCTCGAGGAACTACAATCCTCTGCTGAAACAAAAGCAATCCATCATCATTCCAAGACACACCGTCTTGGTTCTTCACATAATCCAGACACTCTCTCTGAACTTGTGCCTCTTTAATCTTTTCAAGCAGCTCGTTCACAACATCAGATGCTTCCAATCCGAGAAGTACGCTCTCACACGGAGCAGTCACTGCCAAGTTGCGGAACTTCTCAACCACATCAAAGTTACCAAGTAACAAACTGGATGAACTACTGGATTTCCGACTCAAAGCATCAGCTACCACATTGGCCTTGCCAGGATGATACCTTAGCTCGAAGTCGTAGTCCTTTATGAACTCCATCCATCTTCTCTGCCTCATGTTCAACTCCTTCTGGTCGAACAGGTACTTCAAACTCTTGTGGTCACTGAACACCACAAACCTCAAGCCAAAAAGATAATGCCTCCAAATCTTGAAAGCAAACACAATAGCAGCCAGCTCCAAGTCATGAGTAGGGTAGTTCTCCTCATGAGGTTTCAACTGCCTCGAAGCATAGGCAATCACTTTGCCCAACTGCATCAACACACAACCTAGCCCCTTCCCGGAGGCGTCGGTGTAAAGCTCAATCTCAAGCGCAGGATCAGGAAGGACCAACACAGGAGCAGTAGTCAGTCTCTCCTTCAACTCCTGAAAACAGACCTCACACTCGTGAGTCCACACAAATGGAGTCTCCTTCCGAGTAAGGCGAGTCAATGGCAAAACCATGGTGGAGAATCCCTTGATGAACCTCCGATAGTAACCTGCCAAACCCAGAAAGCTCCTCACTTCCGTAACTGTCTTGGGTCTCTCCTAATCCAGTACGGCCTCAATCTTGTTCGGATCCACTGCAACTCCCTCAGCAGAAATGACATGCCCAAGAAACTTCACAGACTTGAGCCAAAACTCACACTTTGAAGGCTTTGCATACAACTTCTTCTCCTTCAGCACTTGCAGAACAGTTCTCAAATGCTCCATATGCTCTTCCTCCGTCTTGGAGTAAATCAAAATATCGTCAATGAAGACGATCACAAACTGATCCAGGTACGGCTGGAAAATCCTGTTCATGTAATCCATGAACACAGCAGGTGCATTGGTGAGACCGAACGGAATCACCAAGTACTCAAAATGACCATATCTCGAGCGAAATGCGGTCTTCGGGACATCCTCCGGCTTCACCCGAATCTGATGGTATCCGGACCGGAGATCAATCTTGGAATACACACAAGCACCCCTGAGCTGATCCAACAGATCATCAATCCGAGGAAGAGGATACTTGTTCTTGATTGTCACCTTGTTCAGCTGCCTGTAGTCGGTGCACAATCGCATTGTCCCGTCCTTCTTCTTCACGAAGATAACCGGTGCTCCCCAAGGAGACACACTCGGTCTAATGAAGTCTTTTGCTGAAAGATCCTCAATATGCTTCTTCAGCTCTGCCAACTCCGGTGGCGACATCCGGTATGGAGCTAAAGAGATCGGCCCCACACCAGGCAACAGATCTATGGAGAACTCTATCTCCCTCTGTGGCGGAAACTCAGGAATATCTTCAGGAAACACCTCGAGGAATTCCCTCACCACAGGAATGTCGGTGATGTCCTCCTGTGTACCACTCACCAAACCTCCCAACATGACATAACCGAAAGCCCCTGCTCTCAAGGCTCTCCTAGCCTGCAGCAACGAAATGTACGGCGAGGAACTGGCTGTGGAATCACACGGAGACAACACTAAACGCTTGGCACAACAGTCAATCATCACACAATTTCTGGACAGCCAATCCATGCCCAGAATAACCTCCAAGTTGGCCATCGGCAATCCTATCAGATCCACCGAGAACTCACGGCCATCCCACTGAAACGCCACATCGCGATGAACAGTGGTAGCATCACATCTCTCTCCGGTGGCGGTAGTCACCCGCATCGGTGGAGAAAGCACATCACTGGGCAACTCAAGCCCCACAGCAATCGGGGTAGCAACAAAAGAATGCGTAGCCCCAGAGTCAAACAACACATCAACAACTGATGAACCAATCGTAACAGTACCTCTGACAAGGTTCGGAGCTCGATCCGACTGCTGACGATCCAGAGTATAAACTCTCCCAGAATATGGTGGCGCTGCCGGTGCCGAAGCAGGTGGAAGGGGAACCATCTGAAGTGGCACTGCCTGCACTGCAGTAACCCTCGTCGTCGCCGACGGACAATCTCTGGAGAAGTGGCCCTCCTTGCCACACTGAAAGCAAATCAACTGGCCGGTAGAACACGGCCCAAATTGAGTCTTCCCGCATCCCGAACACCTGGGAGCAGGAGGTCTCGCTGCACTCCCCTGAGCAGAAGTCCTCTTGAACTGACTCGGCGCCTGCCGAGCTGCCAACGGTTTACCTTTGCCCTTGTTCCCAAACTTCCTGTCTCGCCAAGAAGTGGAACTACCAGCTGCAACCTTCGTCGCCTCAGCAACCTTGGCCCTCTTGGCCTTACTCGAGCTGTAGTAATCTTCAATATCACGGTCATCACATGACCCTGCATCTCATAGACATGAGAAAGGTTTGTCCACCACTCATTACACAAATTATGAGTTGATCAGGCCCACGCAATGTGGTCACATATGCATTATCATAATAATACTCGA
>NW_026899017.1:0-7106 GCF_033153095.1 Gastrolobium bilobum
AGATGTTGGCTATGTGATGTCAAAATTTGGTATCAATTGAAGATGTATTCCGTTCTGTATGTTCGTTTGAGTGAGGACTGCACATGGAGGCCATGTGCAGGGGCTGTACATGGCTGTAACTTCCACGAATTGTTTCTCCCTCTGTGATTACTCAAATTAGGCTCATAATAAGTCTAATTAAAGATAAAGTTGTCTAGTTGTCTACATAAATATTTGAGAACAAATGGTTTAGTATATTTTCCCGAATAGAAGAAATGGTAAAGGATGTTTAGGGCCCTGTTCAGAGTTGGCAAACAGCTTTGCTTGTCCAACTTCAAATGGTGATAACCGGAGATACAAAACTCCAAATGAGGCATGTGATACCTTGTTGGAAAGGTAATTGAGTCTAGATTAACATACTAAAATATGAGAATTTTGATAATCGTGCACTTGAGGATTTTGTTGGAGCATACGTATTATATTGGAGTGTGGGCTTGTGCTAAGCTCCCCAAGGTAAGCTCCTAGTTCTAGTTGACTCCTCTCTCTTGTGGCCCCACCATGATGGTGGGCATTATGGTTGTATTGTATGAAAGTAAATGGTATAATGTATATGTGCATTCATTCACATTCATATAGATGTTATATGTTCTTGATGTTATGATGATGCACTGATGATATATGTTATGAGGATCCTGGCCAGTGATCATGGTATGTAGGCTGCCTATGACTTGACTCTGGGAGCTATTTCATACTGAGGTTGTGTTGAATGTCTATGGCTTGACCTGGAAGTCACACATGTGTAACCGTCTATGGCTTTGACCCTGGGGTTACACAAGGATGATATGATGATGCTATGTTTATGTTGTATGTCTGTATTATATGCTTTATATCTGACTTGTCATGCAGGAAGTGGGCTCATGGGTTAGAGGATCCTCCAGGAACCTTGAGCTTACTGAGATGTTGTTATCTCACCCCATTTGGGGACATCATTTCAGGTACCCAGAGTAGTAGTGATGCTTCTAGGAGAAAGGCCCCCGCATTGGAGTAGTTGATGATGTAGCTGATGATTTTATATTATGTTTAGATTTGATGTTGGCATGTAGACTTGTTAACATGCTTAATTATTTCATGGAGATTATTGTATGTATTTATTTAGGCTCATGATTGTATTCTTAGAGCCATGGATTATTTACTGATGCTTTTATACGTTGAATTAATATAGACTTGATGCATGTATTCAGTTAATTTGGGCATGGAGCCTTATTAATTGTATTGACCTATTGAGGGGATTGCAATCCGTTTGGGATTTGCAAAATATCTGTTTAAATTATTGTATCCATTAGGTGATCTGTATGTGTGGGACCATGTTCCCAGTTATCCGAAATACAGTCGTTATGCTGTCCGTGAGACTCCGTCAAGAATGACACTTGATGTCATATCTTGATGGTCAATGACAACTAATACTGGCTCATAGGAGTAATTTAGTAGATGTATGTTTAGATTTACACTTTCACAGTATCTCACGTGAACGTTTTTAGAAATGTTTTTATAAAATGTTTTGGAAAAAGTTTATTCGTATTTTTGTAAAACGTGTTATTATTCTTTTAAAATAAAGCCTTCCGCTGTGAATGTTAAATATCATGTATGTTAACAACCGGAGTACTACGGGGTGTTACAGCCGGTTTTCATGAAAACCGGTGACCCGGTCGATTAACCGGTGACCCAGCCCGGTCCTAAAAAAAAAAATTTCCAAATTTTTTTTTCAAAAAAAAAAATCATAATGGACATATTTGAATATTTTTTTGCTTATTGACTTACATAAGTTATGTACCTACAACACTAATATTATCTCAATTGTGCATTATGCAGAAAATTTTGATTTGATTTGATTTATAGTCAGAGATGTCATTTTCTGAATTTAAAGCCCCGTATCACGATCATTATATTTTTATTTGATCCTTTATTGGATAATAGTATGTGATTTATTATTTTTTATATTAAAATATTTGAAATTTTTATTATTTTTGTTAGATATTTGAGTATATTTATAATTTTTTAATATAAATTATAAAATTACATATAATTACCGGGTCATGCGGTTGAACCAGTGACCCACTGACCCAGTACATCGACCGGGTCAATGACCGAGCCGGTTTTAATAACATTGTGCCATATCGGATATGTTATGTTTTGTCCTATTTACCATACATCACTAGAAGGGTACATTTATTCTTTTCTGAAATGCAATATATATACACTGAACCACTGGTAATGTGAAAATTAAAAAAACAATAGCAAAATATAGATTTGAACAACTATTTCGTTGACAAAAAAAAATTGATGCAGACGTTTTCAGAATAGAAATTATACAAACACCAAAAGCAACGTTGATGCATATATTTTCAGCAAATTAATGGTTTTACATTTGTCACGTCACATGATCCAAAAAAAAGTTTCTACGCACACATTCAAGAGGACAGAACAAATAAAATGATGAAAGAAAAAAAAATCATATAGATCCTACCTCTTGAATGTGTGTAAGAACTTTTTTTTCAAGTCATGTAACATGACAAATGTGAAACTCATTACATAAACACTAAAAGCAAAAATTGATTTGCCTGACAAAAGTAGGGAGAGTGAGAAAGTAAAATCTAGTTAACCATTAACACAGGACTCCTTTCATCAATAATTTTGTAGTTATACACTTGTATAATATTACCCTCTAAGCTAAATTAGTTTGTTTTTTACACTTCTATTATATTTGTTTTAAGGATTGAAAATGTCTTGCGAATGGTACTAAATTACAATGGGAAAGGATATACTTATCACTATAGAAGTTTATCACTTTTACAACCAACTTAATCTCCGTTAATTTTTGTCAATCTAACGGTTATAATTTATTGGATTTATTGAGAATTAATAAGTGCGACCCAATAATTTCCAATAAATTATAACTGTTAGATTGGTGAAAATCAATGGTGATTAGGTTGGTTGTAAAAGTGATAAAATTTTTTGGTGAGAAGTATATCCTGCCCCAATTACAATATAGGCTTACTTTAAACCTTAAATCTTAGAAAATATGATCCTTATCCATTAAATCGAAAAGTAAAGAGAACATTTTCTGCCTAATCATAAGTAATTTTAACCAAATAATAAAAGATAATGGTCCTTGTAAAAAATAAAAGCAAATAAAAAATTCAAAGAATGGTATTATAAGAGCAGTTAAACCAAGAAGCCTCTGAGTTCTGGGTTTGTGATTTAATATAAAGAAATAAATAAAATTTTGATTTGTGATTTAATTTTTTTTATAATACTTTTTTTATTATAACAAAAATTTGGATTATGATTTAAATTAAAATTAAAAATAATTATTATTACTAATAAGGAAAACAATATAAAGATTTGATTTGTGATTTAAACTAAAAAATCAATTTGAAAAATCTGTAGAAAAAAAGAAAATAATTAAATAAATATTCTAAATATCTAAGAAAAAAGGATATTATTTTTGAAATTAATGATTAATGCTATAAGCTTCTGGGTTATTATTCGTGGTCTGAAATTAATGATGGCTTATGAATGTTTTTCAAAAAAAAAATTACCTAAATTAGGCGTGATTGCCTCTTGATTGAAACCTAATTTAGACGTGATTAGTGACGTGTCAGGTGTTGACACGTGTCACATTTTTAAACTTAGAAGCCTCTGAGTTCTGCGTTTATGATTTAATATAAAAAATAAATCAAGATTTGATGTGTAATTTAATTTAAAAAATAATTTTTTTATTTTTATTATAAAAAAATTTGGTTTGTGATTTAAATTAAAAGTAACAATTATTATTAATATGGAAAACAAAATAAAGATTTGATTCATGATTTAAACTCAATAATCAATTTGAAAAATCTATATTAATAAAGGAAATAACTAAATAAATATTCTAAATCTCTAAAGAAGAAGGATTACCTAATTTAAATTTAAATTACGTTTGTGAGAAATAAAATATATAAAATGAGATGTCATTGCGTAGATCTCGAAAAGTTATATGGAATCAAAAAAAGAATTACCTGAATTGGATACTCGAGTCAAAAGGTATGAGCTTCAGAAGTTTTATGATTAAATTATTATTTTTTTTAGAAAAAAAAAATGACACGTGTCAACCTTAGGTGAGAGACGCCTAAATGAGGCGTCACATGTGACGCCCAAAAAGGCGTCACATTGTGCAATAGATCCGTAATTATTTCCAAAACTGCAATAAATGCGTAATTTTTTAATTAAAATGCAATAATTAAATTTTTTTTCCGTTGGCAAAAAAATTTAAGTATTGCATTTTAATTAAATAATTACGCATTTATTGTAATTTTAGAAATAATTACGGATCTATTGCACAATGTGACGCTTTTTTTGGGCGTCACATGTGACGCCTCATTTAGGCGTCTCTCATCTGAGGGGAGACGCCCAATGGGGCGTCTCTCACCTAAGGTTGACACGTGTCATTTTTTTTCTAAAAAAATAATAATTTAATCATAAAACTTCTGAAGGACATAACTTTTGACTCGGGTATCTAAATTAGGTAATTGTTTTTTTGATTCCACATAACTTTTCAAGATCTACGCAATGACATCTCATTTGATACATTTTATTTCTCATAAACACAATTTTAATTTGCAAGAATGGTATTATAAGAGCGGTTAAACCAAGAAGCCTCTGAGTTTTGGGTTTGTGATTTCATATAAAGAAATAAATAAAATTTTGATTTGTGATTTAATTTTTTTTAAAATACTTTTTTTATAATAAAAAAAATTTGGTTTATGATTTAAATTAAAATGAAAAATAAAAAATATTTTTAATAAGGAAAACAAAATAAAGATTTGATTTGTGATTTAAACTAAAAAATCAATTTGAAAATTCTGTAGAAATAAAGAAAATAATTAAATAAATATTCTAAATATCTAAGGAAAAAGGATATTATTTTTGAAATTAATGATTAATGCTATAATCTTCTGGGTTATTATTCTTGATCTGAAATTAATGATGGCTTATGAATGTTTTTCAAAAATAAAATTACCTAAATTAGGCGTGATTGCCTCTTGATTGAAACTCAATTTAGACATGATTGGTGACGTGTCAGGTGTTGACACGTGTCAAATTTTTAAAATCAGAATCCTCTGAGTTCTTTGTTTGTTATAGAATGTAAAAAATAAATACAGATTTGATGTGTGATTTAATTTAAAAAATAATTTTTTTTATTATAAAAAAATGTGGTTTGTGATTTAAATTAAAAGTAACATTTATTAATAATAAGGAAAACAAAATAAAGATTTGATTTTTGATTTAAACTCAAAAATCAATTTGAAAAATCTGTATTAATAAAGGAAATAATTAAATAAATATTCTAAATCTATAAGGAAGAAGGATTATCTAATTTAAATTTAAATTACGTTTGTGAGAAATAAAATATACCAAATGAGATGTCATTGTGTAGATCTCGAAAAGTTATGTGGAATCAAAAAAAGAATTACCTGAATTGGATACTCGAGTCAAAAGTTATGGCTTTCAGAAGTTTTATGATTAAATTATTATTTTTTATTAGAAAAAAATGACACGTGTCAACCTTAAGTGAGAGACGCCTAAATGAGGCGTCACATGTGACGCCCAAAAAAGGCGTCACAATTTGCAATAGATCCGTAATTATTTCTAAAACTGCAATAAATGCGTAATTATTTAATTGAAATGCAATAATTAAATTTTTTTTTCCACAAAAATTCTCCTATAATCGTTCATAAACATAATCAATAACACACGTACACAAAAAACTAAAAAAATTGAACTAACAAAAATATTATGCTAATAATAATAATATTGGAAATGGAAGAAGGGGGAGGATCCACTTACCACCAAAAAAGTTTACAACTCTTACAACCAATTTAATCACCGTTGATTTCCGTCAATCTAACGGTTATAATTTATTGGAAATTAATAAATGTGACACAATAAATATTATTAATTAATAACCGTTAGATTGACGGAAATCAACGGTGATTAAATTGGTTGTAAGAGTTGTAAACTTTTTTGGTGGTAAGTGAATCCGTTCCCATGGATGGAAGAATACTTATAACATTATTTACGTTGATATTCTCCTAAAAATATTTATTTACGTTGATATTTAAACATCGTTGATATTGAACATCGTTGATACTAAAATAATAATTGAACATCGTTCATAAACATATTCTCCTAAAAATATTAATTTACGTTGATATTTAATTATTAAACTAACAAAAATTGTAGGCAACTTTCACTTTTTTCCCCTAAAAAGTTGTTATGCCACCTCACTTAAACATTTATTCTGTTTATATATTAATAAATTTAAATTGTTAACATTAGCTAAGAATAATAATATTGGAAATGGAAGAATACTTATAATTCACTAGTAAAATTGAATTCTTTTTTTGAAAATTTAAAGAATAAAAGGAATTTTTTTAAAAATTAAAGAGATGTGTTGAAAATAAGTCATGGTGTCCTAAGATTAAACACCTATTATTTTTAGTTGCATTGTTTTGACAACAAAAATTCTCCTATAATCGTTCATAAACATAATCAATAACACACGTACACAAAAAAAATAAAAAAATTGTGTATGCTGGCATAAAAAATCCCAAGTTTAAGATAATTCACGTGATAAATCGGATCAACAATTACTAAAATCATTCAATTAAAGTGTACTTTTGTTCTTTTCATGTAATTTCAAATGATATATTCTATCAACATTTATAAAATCATTCAAATAATAATGTTATGTTTTTCAAATAATTTTAGAAATATAAACAGTTAACAAAAACCATTATATTCTTTTATGCTGTTTCTCAATGCTAGATGTTTTAATAATAGAATTTGAAAGAAAAGCTGGAATTTGGTAATAATCCATGTTATTTAGGGTGTGCATGACAATCTTCCCGGAATCAATTTCTTTTTAATTTCTGTTCCCGGGAACAAAAATGGATAGGAAATTTGTTTGGTAAAACCGATTTATTTTTTTGTTCCCGAGATGAACCGATTTAATTTTTGTGCTGGGAAACAGAAAAAATAATAAAAAGATTTATGCCTTTTATAATACAAAAAAAAAATCTGATTTT
>NW_026899018.1:0-70000 GCF_033153095.1 Gastrolobium bilobum
AATCCAAGAACAAGAGAATGAAACAAGCAAGAACAAGAGAAAGAAACTAGGAAACCCAAAGAAACCAAGAAAACTTTAAGAAGGAGTGAAAACAGAGAAAGAAACCCTAAGAAAACCTTAAGAAAACAGAGAAAGAAACCCTAAGAAAACCTTAAGAAGAGTGAAAAGAGAGAAAGAAAATTTTTAATTTATATTTTTTGGCGGCAAAACTATGATGACCGTTGTATTCTCTTAACTCTTAACTCGTAAGTTATTTCCGTCCCTCTGAAGTTCTAATTTAGCTACTCTTAAAATTTATTATATTTACTAATTTATATTAGCTAATGTATATACATATTAAAAAATATATGTGTGGATGGACAGCTGAGAAATATATATTCTAATTTTAAGGAAATAAAATTCATTTTAATTATTAAAATATGAGACATGATTGGGTTGAGAAAAAATTCATCACAATATATATATATATATATATATATAATATATATATATAATTCATTATAGTTTGACTAATTACACATAATACAGAATGAAGAAGAGGTACTTACTTACCAGAGAGGTGATTACTTCAGTTGTTTGATGAAATACTTCTGAGGGATCTACACCACAGAACATTGGCAGGACCTTGGTATATTTGGTTCTGCTCCGCTCCATTATTACCTCCTTAAAACATTTCCAGAGAAAATAGTGTTTACTATTTCCTCTGGAAATGTTTTGAGAAAACAATAACATAAACACTATTTTGAAACGCCTCATCGTTATCATGTAAAAAAACACTAGTTGTTTGTTGGGTGCACATGCAAAGAAGAGAGTGGTTATGATCTGTAATATAATGGGGTAGGTGGTGGTGGTTTCGGTGAACTGAAGACAATGGATCTATGGAAGTGAAATGAGAATCCAAAGATAATGTAAAGTGAGAGAGAATGGACAGATCGCAGCAATAAGTTTTTGAGAAAGGTGAAAGAGAGAGACACGTAGAGATAGAAAGGTAGGAAGCGAAAAAGCTCAAGAGAGAAGAGTGGACGCAAAAAAATAAAAGCAAGCTCTCTTGTCAAATCACAACTTTCACATTAGGTGAAATGAGGACTGACAAAAGCAATTAATGGCTCTGATCTCTGATCAACAGAACAGTAGTATCTCTCTCCTATTCCCCAAATAAACTTTAATCTCATACTACCATCCTTATAAACAAGAGAATACATCGATATCAGGAGCAAGGGACTCTCTCTGTAGGGAAAAAGCTAAAGACTATGCATGACACCAGAGATTATAAACTACAGAATAGGTGAATGAATGATACAGGGCTACACAGCACAGCTAGATAGTTTTTATATAATAATCAATGGAGTCATAGCAGCAGGGATTTTAACTACAAGTGTTTAAAATTAAAAAAAAATGATATTCTATATAATTTGTTTAGAATTTAAAAAAAAATAATAATAATATTCTTCATCTTCAATCTTTATTAATAATTTGATAATATCACACTATCATTTTTGGAAAGAGAAAAGATTCAAAATTCCATAAGAAGCCAAGTTTTTGAGAAAGGTGAAAGAGAGAGACACGTATAGAAAGGTAGGAAGTGGAAAAGCTCAGGAGAGATGCAAGGAACCAAATAAAGCTCTCTTGTCAAATCACAAATTAGGTGCTCTGAGGATCTGACTCTGACTCTGATCTCTGATCAACAGAACAGTAGTCTAGCATCTCTCCTATTCCCCAAATAAAGTAACACAAACAGCGCAATTAAACTTCAATCTTATTAAGAAATTTTTCAAATTCATTTATTTATTTATTTTCTTCTCTTTAAATTAATAACACACTAAACTTAAACAACTATTAATTAACCTCCTCTTATATACATGCATGTTTTTAAAAGCAGAGGCAAAAAGTAATAATACTGAGTGAACCGAAACAGAGCTTCTAAGATTCATTCAGTTATATATAAGAAACTTAACACTACAAACAAAAGTAATAATACAGACAGATACAATGAATGAACCATCATAGAGCACAAACAAATATACATACATGACACGTACAGTATTAATATTGAGGATATAAGAAAAAATAAAGGTATGGCATGGTATGGAGGGGAAGTTACCTTATCCTCAGCATTCAGCAGCAAGTAAAGGAAGATTATTGAGAAGAATCTCAACTCAAGAGGCTCAGTGTCGGGGGCCATCAAGAGGACTAGCTCAGAAATGCCTCTGTTCAGTGTCTTTTTTGAGCTGAGCTACAAATACAAAAAGAAATACATGTTTTATGGTCGCTGAAAAAAAAAAAAAAAAAAAAAAAACGCAATAACACACTTAAAATAAATGGAAGAACCAATGAAATTAAATGAAAGCAGAGGCGAAAGAAAGTTCATTTCCTGTGAGTTGAGCTGCTGCTTGTAGTTGGTAGCTTATCTTGTTGAACAAGATCTTCAACAGTATTGTTATTGTGAGTTGAGCTGAGCATCGGCCAAAGGTAACCACCATTTTTGTGATTTGATTGAAAGAAAGAAAGAAAACTTGAAGAAGAACATTCATTCAAGTTGAGTGAACTGAAACTGAGCTTCTAAGATTCATTCAGTTATAAAAAACTTATCACTACAAACAAAAGTAACAATACAGATACAATGAATAAACCTTATCCTCAGCAGCAAGTAAAGGAAGATTTTTGAGAAGAATCTCAACTCAAGAGGCTCAGAGTCGGGTGCCATCAAGAGGAGAAATGCCTCTGTTCAGTGTCTTTTTTAAGCTGAGCTACAAATACAAATAAAAATACATGTTTTATGGTCGCTGAAACAAAAAGAAAAAAGAAAAAAACGCAATAACACACTTAAAATAAATGGTAGAACCAACGAAATGAAATGAAATGAAATAAAAGCAGAGGCGAAAGAAAGTTCCTTTCCTGTGAGTTGAGGAGCTGCTTGTAGTTGGTAGCTTATCTTGTTGAACAAGATCTTCAACAGTATTGTTATTGTGAGTTGAGCTGAGCTTGATTGAAGAGAAGAGAAGAGAGAGAAGAGAAGGGGGCTAGGCTTAGGGTTTTTCTTTGGTGTAGAAGAGAGAGAGAGAGAGAAGAAAGAGAGGAATGAGTGAGTGTTATTAAATTAAATCCCGCCCAATTTTAGATGAAAAATCTTTGAAAATTGTAAATTGTAAATTTGTGATCTGAGATGAGACTGCATCTGCATGTTTCGGATTATGCATTGAGAGGTGAGAGAGACTAAGAGCAATGGTTGGTTATTTTGATCAGTTTTGTTTTGGCCCAATCCAATCCATCTTTAATTAATTATAATAAAACTTTAAATTATAATATTTGCGCTGAAATCAAATTATTATAGATTACCTGCTAAAAAGCGCGCGCGTGGTCAAGTGTCCAAAGCACATTACATTGATTTGCATTGGAGAGGGCCACACTTGACTTGACAATCAGACACTACACTACACTGAGTAAAAGCAATGCAATGAATGGACTTGGGTCGGGTGTTATTTTCAGCAGCATCATCTTTGTTTTGTTTTGTTTTGGGCCCAATCCAATCCAAATATCCAATCCATCTTTGTTTTGTCACTTACATACACCGAGGAGGGAGGGATTTCTTAATTCTAAATAAATAAATGTTAATTAAAATGCTAATTAATATATCTGATTCTATATCCTATACTATACTACCGTAGAAGGAGAGGAGGGGGGAATAAATTATTATTATTAACTACTCAATGAAAGAATTAAATTATAGAACAGTTTCGGATCTTAAAAAAATTATTTAGAAAGTATCTCATAGACTTTCTTTTACATAGAGGGCCTATAAACTTATAGGCCGACCTATTTTATATTATTTATTTTAAATTAAATAAATAAATTATTATTTTAATGGTTTTGAATAATAAAATTATATTATTTTAATTATTTTCTTTAATTATTGAACGTCTTGTAGGCTTAAACAGGCTAACAAGTCTATGTCAAGACTTTTGTTTTTTAAATATACGCCATGCTAAATTTATAATTTGGGCGTGCACAAGCTAACGAATCTGGCCATGCCTAAAGTATTTTACATGTGTCTGACCTATTTAAGCTAAAGCCTATCTCTATCCAGCCTATTTACACCCCCCTACTTTTAACAATGGTTTTTCGTTGTTGATTAAATGTGAGTACTATAAACATGCTTTTAACGTTGGTTGGCCCGCCCCGCCCCGCCACCAACCCGCCAAAAACGGGACAGGGCGGGTTAACCCGCCATTAAATATGGGTGGGAAAAATGAACTCACCCCGTTTTATGGTGGGTTGGCGGGTCAACCCACCAACCCGTCAATTAAAAAAATAAATAATTAAAATTTAAAAATAAATTATATTTTATTAATTTTTCTAATATTATTTTATTTTATTTCACACTTCTTTTAATTTTTCTCAATCTCAATCTTAAATGTATACTAATATTTGTCAAAACATTCTTTAGGAACTCATTCGTCTCCATATAAAGATAACATTTGTCATAAATAAAATTGTTATTCTTTATTTTTTCTAAGAAGTACTAATGTAAAAAAAAAATTGGATATCACAAAAATTTAATGACAAATGAAATACTACTTAATTGAAAAATATATATATATATAACCCGACGGGTCAACCCGTTTTGACCCACTTCTAGGCGGGGCGGGTTGAAGTGGGTTGGTGGGTTGAAAATCTCAACCCAACTCGTCCCGTTTTGGCGGGTTGACCCGCCGGGCAGTGGCGGAGCCACGTTGTGGCCTACAGTTGCCTTGGCACTGGCTTATTTAGCCACGTTCATTTAGCTACATTTGAAAAGTAGCAAATTCTGTTCAAATTTTTTGAAAATTAGCCACGTTTTGGTCGTAGCCAAAGAACCGTAGCTATTTGGGCACTAGCTGAATTTTTTGGCACTTGCTAACATGTCATGCTGGCTCCGCCACTGCCGTCGTGCTCAACCCATATTGTCACCCCTAAATTTACATATAAAGTAGAGTCATCAAAACAGGCTATCTCTTCCTGTTAGGCCCTAGCTCGCACGAGTTAAGGCAAAAAATCCTACAAATAAAAAAGCCTGCATGAGCCAAAAACTTATATAATCCCACGAGATAGGGCCTGTCCACGAGCCAAAATTTCATATAAGTCAATCATTTGTCATTAATTAAAATTGTGACAGTAGCAAACAGGCATCACCAAAACCTTATCTGAAATTTCCATCCCTGATCCATCTACCGCTCCCAACTTCTACACTATATAATCAACTATAATGGAAAGAACAAAAAATCTTTACGTAATCCTCCAAGACAAGCAATCAATGAGATAAAATAAACCATGTTGTCATATAATTGAATGGAAATTGATTTCTCCGGAGAAACTATTCCCCTATTACAGACTCATAAAAATGTCTCATCCATCTTTTTTCTTTAATATAATGAGTCCCGTATATTTAATGGGTATGCAGAAGAGGAATAATTTCTTCTGCAACATGAGAAACTAGGAAAACTATTGCCACTTTGTTATTCCTCACTTTAACATAAATTCGTTACATTAATTATGCATTTGCTACTTTAGAGTAATAACCAACAAAATAGCTTTAGGCTTCTTTTCAATGGTATGAGATTCACCATTATTGCCTTTATTTTATTTAGCTGTTGATTTCATTAGCAATTTTCGTCTAGCTTCTTTCCTTTGTCATTATTTTCTATCATCCCACCATAGCGGAATGTGGTTGACCCAATTCGCAATTCAACATATAGCTATGAGTTATGAAAGTGCTTGATGAAGTTGAGGTGAAAGTAAAGGATGGGGACAGTGAATTCAGAAAATATCTCTGTCCTTTGCAGAATCTGCATCATCGAAATTCAAAACTTAGATAGAAATATAAACCATCCAAATGGAAAAATAAAAGGACGTTTGAAAAATAAACACCAAAAATGAGAAAGATCATGTGGCAGATAGTAGGGGTGTTAACGGGCCGAGCCGAGCCGAGCTTTGATCTTAACGGGCCAAGCCTGTATTTAAACGTGTCAGACTGGCCTTAGCCTGTTACCTGTTACGAATATAATATTAGCCTGTGGCCTGGTTCGTTTACAAAAAATAAAAGCCTGTCTCAAGCCTGTGGCCTGTTTATTTATTAAAAATAAAAACCTTACATTCCAATTTGTAGCCGTATTCAGCCCATTAATCATGCACTGATATGTATTTTTTTGTAAGAAAATAATAGTTGTTTCTTTTATAATAAAAAAACATTAATATTAAAAAATCAAAATAACAACATCACCTTTACTTTATTTTACGTTGCTTTTCCTTAATTTTCTTCCACATTCTAGATTTTTTACATTAAATTTTCTTCCACATTTCTTAATATTCTAGATTTTTTACACTAGATTTGAACCCCACCAATAAATTTTCTTCCACATTTTACATTAATTTTTCTTCCACGGTCGCCGCCATAAGCATCATTATAAGCCGTGGAATCCGCATGGCTTATAAAAATAGATGATGAACATGACTTAGATCGGGGAGAAGAGATAGAGCAGAGACAGAAAACTGAGAAAAGGATGTTGAAATGATTAATATAAAAATATAAAAAATAAATAAATTTAATGTATACGGGCCAGCCTCCAAGGCTTCAAGGCCGGGCTTGGCTATGAAAGCCTGAGGCCTTTTAAATAAAAAAGCTTTTGCATGAGTATAAGTCTGGGCTTAATAATAAAAAAAGACGAGCCGAGCCGAAACGGGCCGGGCCTAAGGCCCCTGATAGGCCCTTGGCCTTATTATCACCCCTAGCGGATAGCATAAGTCCCACCACACCTAATAATTTCAATCATTTTTACCTTTCAAGAATCAAGTACTGGATTCGAGATAATTTACACTTTCAATCTCAGCCACTTTACCTTGAAGATCATCTCTGAAAATACACATGATAAAGCCCAAAAATGGTCAAATAGCCTACATAGTATACACAGCTAACCTCGTACACATGCATAATTGAAGTGAACTTTCTTCTTTTCCTTTTTTTCCTAAAATACAAGTATTGCTGAGTTTTAAATGCACACCTACACGGTGTCTCATACCCTTTTATAAAATTTACACATTTTAAATTGGAAAAATTAATTGTCATTTTTTTTTGTAAACAATTAATTGTCATTTTAAATTAGATGACTTTTATTTTAGGTCTCTCTGCTTCTAATTATACAGAGGAAAGAAAATATTAAAAATCATTAAATATATATTAAAACGATATAATTTTATTTAGAATAATATAAAATCATGTCCTTTAAAATAAAAAATATTTTCCCTTTTTTTTTGTAACTAAATATTTTCCCTTTAAAATTTAAAAAAGAGGACTAAAAAAATAAATAGACAACCTTATAATTTTGAAGAAATGCTTATGATAAAATAAATAAATTTTCTCTCTTTCCACCAAACAGATCATGGATTTAAAACAACAGTTATTCAGTAATCTAGATCTATAAGCGAGCACAAATATCTAGAATTTTCTCCACCTTTCATATATATATATATATATATATATATATATATATATTATTAAGACATTTCTGTTTCAGAATATGGTAGTGGACTAGTGTCATCTCTATACAAGTCCATGTATCATATATATTTGTCATCTTCTTACGTCATATATGTTTTTATCAATTAGGTAGAATAATTACTCCTTTTCAAAAAATATAACAACTCTTGTTGATAATTTTTACTAAATCGTCGTGAGTTTGATTCATGTTGATGCTCCTTCATAGGTCAATTACATGTAAGTACCACTGTAAGCACTTGCTGAAACATGTAAATAGAACAATTTTACCCCCTTTACTCTTGTCCCTTTTATGTAACCCTGCTCAATCATAATTTGAGGCTATATGATCCAAAGAGTTATCTACTCCTCTTATATAACTCAAAAACATTAACATATTGAATAATCTATGGACATTTATACTAGTAATTGACACTTCGGTATCATTCACAAAAATTTTAGAAAGCTAAATTTTCCATCCACATTAGACTCATCAGTCTTTACAAATAATCTTGTTCAATCATTCACAAAAAATGTCGATGTTGATCAGACTAATTATTAACCAAACAAGAACAATAGTGAAAATAAAAGTATAAAAATAGAAAGAATGCATGGTTACGTGACTTGTTGGTTATACAAACTCAAAGAAAATACAAATGAATGGAGGTCAATCTCAGTAGAGAACAAATCTGGGAAGCCAAAGAATTAAATTTGAATCCCATTTACAACTACATAGACAACAAATAATTGGTGTTATCAACTACATAGACAACAAATAATCCGAGTCAATCATTTGTGTAATAATCCGAGTCAATCATTTGTGTAGGATCATAAAGATCAAAGTCAGAATCAAAGTCCAAGTCCAAGTCTTCATTTAAGATTGAGCCTATTGAGCTTAAATTGGTAAGATGTGAAGCATAACTGCCATCCTGGCTTTGGTCAGCCAACCCCTGAAATGGAACAATATTACTTGTTTGCCTAGGACTAATCATCTCACCAGATGAAGAGGATATTTAAAAGGACTGACTTGCTGGGTTGCCTTAGACCTGATTCTTTTCAGTCGAAGTCTTTATTTCTGCAGCAATTAAAAAAAACAAATAAAGTTCTATAAATGAAAAACTATGGTTTTATGAAATTAAAGCAGAAAGGAAAAGAAAAAAATACCTGCAGATGGCTGGCCACATGCGCCCTAGTAAGATGCTTCTCAGCCTTCATCAATTGAAGAATTTTTCTAGGTACAACCTCTGCAGTCAAAAGAACATACAAATGTGTCAGACTTCATTAACAATAATGCCATGACATCTACTCCAGTGCACTACAGATTAGGAAGAGTATTTGAGAAACCATTCAAAATAATGTTGAACAAAAAAATACAGCAATTGGAGAAATACAACAAACATATACTTTTGCAATACAAAAAAAAAACCCAGAGTTTTCACAGGAATGGAAAAAGGCATCATTGTTCCATTTTTGGCAGCGAATGGAAGACACAGTTGGGACCAATTGGGCAGCTTCAACTCTCATGAGACCAAATTAATCATGATCGAATTAAGGAAAATTTGAATTTTGATTTGTTCAGTTTTCGAGAGATGCCAAAAAAGTATATTAGCTTACTCCAAGGAAAGGATTACTGAAATAGAGGAATACATGGGCAATGGATTTGTTTGTTATTTGGAAATGCACACTGGTATTAACAACGGAGAAGCCATTTTTTATTTTGGTGCAGATTCCAATATTATGACAGAAATTATATATCCAAGTGGGGCTGAGACAGATGTTCGAAGAATTATGGTTGGATTCTGGGCAGTGGATGTGAAGACACTTGTGGAAATAAAGTTTGCAAAGAGAGGTGATGGAACTAGTTTTCACATTGTAATATTATTAGGATTTGATTGCTATTTCTACACAAAAATATAATAAAAGTATTGCTAAAATAAAGCAGAAACATCAATTGATTGACCAATTGTAGCAATTAATAACAATTAAGATAACAACTACTTTGCATTGTAGAGAAAGAGTGAATAACTTACTGTCAACACCCAAGTCATTAACAGCGGCCACAAAACACCGACCGATGTAGCTCTTCGGTCCAAACAACCCGAGACTGCTTTTGGGTTGATCGGTCCTCTTGGTTAAGACCTTTCTCAAGTTCTTCATGAACTTCATCCTTATCTTCTTCCATCTTCTGAGCTTTTTCATCATCTTTATCCTCATCTTCTTCCATCTTCTCATCTTCATCTTCATCTTCATCTTCTTCCATCTTCTCAGCTTCATCCTCATTTTCATCCTCATCTTCTTCCATCTTCTCAGCTTTTTCATCATCTTCATCTTCTTCCATCTTCTCAGCTTTTTCATCATTTTCATCTTCTTTCTTCAAAATGAGGAAAAACCAACATGTTATCATTCCAATCGAAACCAACATCTAAATATTGCGAAAAAAAAACGAAAGAAAGAAAGAAAGAACCATTAATATTTAAAAAATAAATAAAATGGAAAACCCACATATCTAAATATATCCAATGTTAGTTTTGTTAAATAAAACACCAACTGAAAAAACTAACAAACTCAACTAGACAAAATCAAAAAAAAAAAAAACCAGTTAATAGTCCAGTAATAAGATGTCTGGGCAGACAGAAACAAAAGCACACAATCGAACATCCACTGTATTATCAAGAAAAAAAAGAAACAAAATCGAAAGAAAAGAAAAGCAAGAACATAATGGAAAAGCCACACCCTCAATATTGCCAGAATAATAAAGAAAAAGAAAGAAAGAAACATATATTTCATATGGTATTGACAAAAGACAAGCCACACCCTCAATCTCTATTTTATTTTCAAGAAAATAAAAGGCATATAATCAAACAAAGGAAAGAAAAGAAAAGAAAAGAAAGGGCAGAAGTACCATACCTAGGTAATGACACCTTTGTAGGAGTGTTGCCAAACAATACAGGCTGGTTGGGTCATCATCTCCCACTGCATCCCATCTCCCATTGCATCTCATCTCCCATATTCATCCTCATCTTTTTCCATCATCTCAGCTTCATCCTCATCTTTATCCTCTTCCATCTTCTCATCTTCATCCTCATCTACTTGCATCCCCTCTCCCATTGCATCCCATCTCCCATATTCATCCTCATCTTCTTCCATCATCTCAGCTTCATCCTCATCTTCATCCTCTTCCATCTTCTCAGCTTCATCCTCATCTTCATCCTCTTCTACTTGCATCCCATCTCCCATTGCATCCCATCTCCCAAATTCATCCTCATCTTCTTCCATCATCTCAGCTTCATCCTCATCTTCATCCTCTTCCATCTTCTCAGCTTCATCCTCTTCTACTTCCATCCCATCTCCCATATTCATCCTCATCTTCTTCCATAATCTCAGCTTCATCCTCTTCCATCTTCTCAGCTTTTTCATCATCTTCAACATGATGAAAAACCAACATGTTATCATTCCAATCGAAACCATAGATATTTAAAAAATAAATAAAATAGAAAACCCACATATCTAAATATATCCAATGTTAGTTTTGTTAAATAAAACACCAACTGAAAAAATTAACAAACTCAACTAGACAAAATCAAATTTACAAAATTAAAAAACAAAAAAACCAGTTAATAGTCCAGTAATATGATGTCTGGGCGGACCGAAACAAAAGCATACAATCGAACATCCACTGTTATCAAGAAAAAAAAGAAACGAAATCAAAAGAAAAGAAAAGCAAGAACATAATGGAAAAGCCACACCCTTAATATTGCCAGAATAATAAAGAAAAAGAAAGAAAGAAACATATATTTCATATGGTATTGACAAGCAACTGTTGACAAGCCACACCCTCAATCTTCTATTTTCAAGAAAAAAAAGAAACATACTGTATTTTCAAGAAAAGAAAAAAGAAAAGAAAAACGAAAACAAAAGAAAAGAAAAGTAAGAACATAATGGAAAAGCCACACCCTCAATATTGCCAGAATAATAAAGAAAAAGAAAGAAAGAAACATATATATTTCGTATGGTATTGACAAGCAACTGTTGACAAGCCACACCCTCAATCTTCTATTTTCAAGAAAAAAAAGAAACATACTGTATTTTCAAGAAAAGAAAAAAGAAAAGAAAAAAGAACACAGTCGAATATCAGCAAGAAATATCAGCAAGAATATGATGTCTGGGCAGACAGAAACAAAAGCATACAATCGAACATCCACAGTTATCAAGAAAAAAAAAGAAACGAAATCAAAAGAAAAGAAAAGCAAGAACATAATGGAAAAGCCACACCCTCAATATTGCCAGAATAATAAAGAAAGAGAAAGAAAGAAACATATATATTTCGTATGGTATTGACAAGCAACTGTTGACAAGCCACACCCTCAATCTTCTATTTTCAAGGAAAAAAAAGAAACATACTGTATTTTCAAGAAAAGAAAAAAGAAAAGAAAAACGAAATCAAAAGAAAAGAAAAGCAAGAACATAATGGAAAAGCCACACCCTCAATATTTCCAGAATAATAAAGAAAAAGAAAGAAAGAAACATATATTTCATATGGTATGGACAAGCAACTGTTGACAAGCCACACCCTCAATCTTCTATTTTCAAGAAAAAAAAAGAAACATACTGTATTTTCAAGAAAAGAAAAAGAAAAGAAAAAAGAACACAGTCGAATATCAGCAAGAAATATCAGCAAGAAACCCACATACTCAATCTTTTCAAGCAAGAAATATCAGCACATAATCAAACATTTTCAAGAAAAAAAGAAAAGAAACGAGAAGAAAAGAAAGGGCAGAAGTAACATACCTAGGTATTGACACCTTTGTAGGAGTGTTGCCAAACAATACAGGCTGGTTGGGTCATCATCTACTTGCATCCCATCTCCCATATTCACCAATTCCATTGTCTTGATAAAACAATCCAAGAACAAGAGAAAGAAACAAGCAAGAACAAGAGAAAGAAACTAGGAAACCCAAAGAAACCAAGAAAACTTTAAGAAGGAGTGAAAACAGAGAAAGAAACCCTAAGAAAACCTTAAGAAAACAAAGAAAGAAACCCTAAGAAAACCTTAAGAAGAGTGAAAAGAGAGAAAGAAAATTTTTAATTTATATTTTTTGGCGGCAAAACTATGATGACCGTTGTATTCTCTTAACTCTTAACTCGTAAGTTATTTTCGTCCCTCTGAAGTTCTAATTTAGCTATTCTTAAAATTTATTATATTTACTAATTTATATTAGCTAATGTATATACATATTAAAAAATATATGTGTGGATGGACAGCTGAGAAATATATATTCTAATTTTAAGGAAATAAAATTCATTTTAATTATTAAAAATATGAGACATGATTGGGTTGAGAAAAAATTCATCACAATATATATATATATATATATATATATATATAATTCATTATAGTTTGACTAATTACTTTGATTAATTTAATAAAAAAACCCGCGATTCACACTGAAATAAATATAATCATAATAATATTTATTAAAAAATTGGCTTTACTAAATGCTAACATCTTTTAAACAAGAGTAACAGAAGAAAGCTTGAGAAGAAGCATTTACAAAGACCTTAATCTAGATGACTTTAAAGAAACTTTGGTTATTGATACCACCATTTAGAAAAAAATTCAACAGACGCTTAAACGAGGATTAAAATGCAATGAACATTATTTACCCCCCCCCCCCCCCCCCAAAAAAAAAAACAGAAATGCAAAGAAGATTGAGAGAAGACAATCTTAGAGTTCTATTGGTTGTGTCCCCACAATCACAACATAATACAGAATGAAGAAGAGGTACTTACTTACCAGAGAGGTGACTACTTCAGTTGTTTGATGATATACTTCTGAGGGATCTACACCCCAGAACACTGGCAGGACCTTGGTATATTTGGTTCTGCTCCGCTCCATTATTACCTCCTTAAAACATTTCCAGAGAAAATAGTAAACCAGTGGGTTCCGGAAGTGTGAGGAGGGAAATGAAGTAAACTAGAGCAGAAATGGAAAGCAGGAAAGTAGACGGACTACTATATGAAATAAATGACTGAAATTAAAATGCAGAAATTAAAACATAAAATAAATTTAAGGTGAGAACCCAAGCTGTATACGGTAGGCCGAAGTCAAACTTGGGTGGAAGGATGGAGAAGAGAAGAGTTCATTACATAAGCAGATATGAAATAAAACTTTTATTCAAAACATAAAGATGGAGATTACAGTTACAGATTGAAAGATTAAAGAGAAAACAGAGAAGAAGAGAAAACTCAGAAGTACCTCGCAGTCTCTCTCTAGACTATCTCTCTAAACTCAGCTAATAAAAGGATGCCTTCAACATACTGAAGCAACCCTTTAAATAGATTGAAAAATCACTATTGCTACAGTACAAGTTACATGACCGGTACTGTTTGAACAGTGTAGGTTAAGTGAACAGTAACTGACTCGTGATGCTACAGTTTCTGCCGACACTTTGATTACGTCACTGTATGCGTCACCTTATGCTGACATCATGCTCATGTCATTTTGCCATCAGCGTTACTACAGTGGTTTTCTTCAACAGTCTTCTGCTAAGTTGATTCCAAAACAATCATCCTCATTTTGGTAGAAGTCTTCTGTTGAAGAAGAGATAGAAGGAGATGAAGAACCTGTCTTCTGTTTAGAACTCTCAACTTCTTCTTGGAGTAATTGAAGAATACCTTGCAAATTCTTTGCAAAATTTTCTTTGCTGGTTGATGCTGCTAATGCTGCTGTGATCTGAGCCTTTTGATTCAAGAAAAGGGAGGTTTCTGGATCAGCTGGCTTGATGCTTTTTGGATGTTTTTTAAACCAGAGCTTGACATTTTCTGGGTAAGCTCTTGAAGCATCAAATTCTATCCACCATTTAACAAAAGCTTGTCTCCTGAGTAATGGTAGTCTGATGCCTGTTTTCTCGCCGTAATTGTACTGCCATGAAAATATCCATGCCAGAGAGAACTTTGAGAAAAAATGCAGATCTATTGGAAAGGGATCTGCTAGATTGTCAAATTTTTTGGAAAAGATTGTCATTCCTTCAAAGACTTGTGGAGGAAGGATATCAAGGATTGGTCCAAAATAATCCCACCATTTATTAAACCATTGCGGGAAATTATATTGGATATTTTGCTTAAAGTAAATTAACCATGAATGTTTGTTTTCTTTATTTTGCATGAAGAAGACATTGGTCCAGGCTAATTCATAGTCCCAATAATTATATCCAATTGGATCATAAGGCTGGGAAAATTTGGTTATTTTATTTGGATTTCCATATTCTGCTGGGGTGATCACCTTGAGAATCTGGATGGTTGAATGAGTAATAAACTCAGGGTCTTTTGGACTCTTATAGTGTTTGATGGAAATAGAGTTTGAATCAAGTAGAATAAACTCATAAAAATTTTGGGATTTAGTTGGAGAATGTGGTTTGAAATGAAATTGTCGTCCTTTGAAGTCTTTGGGGAAGATCTTCACAGGAACCTTGGTTGGTTTATTATCCCAGTAGGATGGTTCCATTTGGATTACGTCTAGAAACTTGTTCTTTGAGACATATGGTGTTTGAGGTTTTGGTTTCTGGGTAGAAATAGGTTTGGGTTGGATTTCTAGGGCCCTGTTTGGACGGTTAGAGATCTGCTTGGTTTTTAGGTTATCAATCAAAACAGAAAGACTTTCTTCCTGTTCATCTTCTGAAGCTATTTCAGCCCAGGTTTTCTTTGGTAGATGGGTCAAACCTTGGTCTTGGAAGGCTTGAAGTGTTTGGATTGGCATTGCATAGTCTGCTTTGGATTGTTTAGAAGAGGAAGTATCCTCAACTCTTTGGGTAGATGACCCAGTTTGGGGTTGGGTAGATGACCCAGATTGTTGTTGGGCTGGAGACCCGGTTTTTTCTAATTTTTTAGCTAACCCGGCCAGGATTAGCTTTCCTTTCCTCTCTTTAGAAGAGGTTGATTTTACCGATTTCGGCATGACAGGACACTGTTTATCTTCCCTGCAGAAATTCACGAGTGAGATAATCAGGGAGAGAGTTTGAGGTGCCTTTGAGATATTCAATTTCAAAATCAAAAACACTTAAGATAGCTTGCCATCTAGCAAAAATTTGTTTAGATGCTAGATTCTTTACGTCCTTTTGTAAAATGTCTTTTGCAGATTTGCAATCAACACGGATTAAAAACTTTTGATTTAATAAATCAGATTGAAATTTTGAAATACATAAAACAATTGCTAAAACTTCTTTTTTGACAGTGGAATACTTTTGCTGTGCTGAATTCCAATGTTTTGAAGTGTATGCAATGATATGCTCTTTGTCTGAGACTCTCTGTTTAAGAATGCCACCATAACCTATGTCAGAGGCATCAGTTTCAACAATTTTGAAAGCCTGAGGATTGGGAAGATAAAGACAAGGAAGTTCCTTTACCTTAGCTTTGACCTGTTTGACTACGTCAGTATGAACATCAGTCCAGGGAGGAGGGTCTTTCTTAAGACGATTATGGAGAGGCTTGATTAGATTATTAAGCTGAGGAAAGAAGTCAGCTACATAATTTAAACAACCAAGAAATCTTTGTAATTGAGTTTTATCAATAATTTGATTGGGAAATTTGTCAGCAAATTCAATAGCTCTACAAATTGGAGTAATAGTCCCTTGATAAATAGTATGACCGAGGAACCTGATTTTTGTTTGAAATAGATTGATCTTTGATTTAGAAAGAGCTAAACCACTTTTCTTAATTACATCTACAAAAATATGAAGATGTTTAAAATGTTGATCAATAGATTGAGAAAAGACAAGAACATCATCAATGTAGACGATAGTGAAAGTTGAGTATGGATTGAAGATATCATTCATGATTCTCTGAAATTCAGAGGGAGCATTCTTCAGTCCAAAAGGCATTACCTTCCATTCGTATTGACCAAATGGAACAGTAAAAGCTGTCTTGTAACATTCATTGTCATTGAGCTGGATTTGCCAAAACCCAGATTTCATGTCAAATTTAGAAAAGATTTTTGCTGAATACAACCGATTGAGAAGATCTTTCTTATTTGGAATCGGATACCGAATCCATTGAAGAGCTTGATTAAGAGGTTTGTAATTGGTAACTAACCGTGGAGATCCACGCTCAATTTCAGATTGCTTATTGACATAGAAGGCAGAACAAGACCAAGGACTCTTGCTTTTCCTGATGAGACCTTTAGCAATGAGATCAGCAATTTCTTTTTGACAAAAGACAAGAAGTTCACCACTCATTTGAATAGGACGAGCTTTGGTTGGGATTTGCCTTTCATTAAAATCCTTTTCATAGGGAAGATCTACGATATGTTTTTTCCTTTGCCAAAAAGCATTCGGAAGATCAGAACAGATTGTATTTTGGATTTGTTCAAGCAAAACTTTGATCTTTTGTTGAACTTCAGGCTGCTTTAACTGATTTTCAATATTCTTAAAAGAAATTTCTTCTTTAAGGAAATTGATTTGTTTTTGTTTGTAATGGATAAAATTCAAATCTCTTATGATGGGTTTCTTAAGAAATTTAAAAACAATTGGTTTGTCCAAATGATAAGTAATTATACCCTCATCTGTGATAGTTAGAGGAAAAAGAGATTTGATGAACGGAGTTCCAAGAATAACTCCATTTTTGAGGTTTTTAACAAGGAGAAACGGTGTTTCAACTTTTAAATTATCATTTTCAATGATTGCTTTCGGAAGTTTATAATTAACCTGAAGTTTTGAACCACTAGCAGTACTAAGCCGTTCAGAAGTCTTTTCAAAATATTTAGTAGGAATTAGACCTTCTTGAATGCAGTTTGAATCTGCCCCTGTGTCAAACAGAGCTTCAATTTCAAGGTCAAAATTACCTACATTGAGTTTGATTGGGATATAGAATTTTTGAATTGTTAATTGATTAATTAATCCTAAAAATTCTTCGTCTTTAAGATTTTTATCTTCATCTGGTTTAGACAGAGTATTTTCCATACTCGTTCCCGTTGATTCTTCATTTTGTAATTGAAGAAGGATGTTCTGATGAGTTTGTTGTTGTTCTTTGATTTGTTTAACTTCAGTTTTGAGAATATTGATCTCATACTGAAGATCTTGGACAGTTATAGGTTTGACAGTAATACTCTTTTCTAGTTTTTTAAGGGTATCTTTAAGATTAAACTTATTAGGAACCAACAACTCTTTAGATTTAGAAGAACTGGTTTCCAAGGATGATTTTAATTTTGCTAAGTAAGCTTTCTTTTCATGGGGATCACTGATTGAATCTATGACCTCGAACAAAAGATCTTGTTCTTTAGTCAAGACATTAATTTCTTGCGAGGATTGTGAGTCCTCACTAGAAGATAGATCATCTTCATGAATTTGGTTTAAATCTTCTGAGGATTCTTTTCCAGATTCTTCATCCGAGGATTGGATTAGAAGATTATTGATTTGTTCTTCAATAGAAGGATCAAGGTTTAGGTTATTTAGTTTTTTCTTAAGCCTACAATATTTACTAATATGTCCAGGTTTACCACAGCTGTAGCAAATAGTTGGCTTAATTGGTTTGGATGTATTTTGTGATTTATTTGTTTCAGTATTTGGCTTAGGATTTTCATTTTTAAACCTTTTATTGTAATTGGGTTTCTTACGAAAATTCCTAAAAGTTTTAACCTGTTTTTGTTCCTGTTTTTTATGTTTTTTAGGTTTTGTAGTACAAGGCAGACCAAATTGTTCACAAAATGATCCTAGATCTTTACGATTTTGAGTTTTTTCTTTTGCAAGTTGACGTTGGATTTTATCATCTTGACAGATTTTTAAAGCTACCTTTTGGATATAAGCAACTAATTGTCCATAACTTAATTGCTCATAAGGGATATCTCCAGTTAGAGATTGATGACGGATTTTATCCCTAACTTTGTCTCCTAAAGATTTTGGAAGACCAGCTAAGAATTTTTCTTTCCAGAAAGGTTGTTGACTATCATCTCGAGTGTAAACCCTAGTTAGGAAGGTATCTTTATACCAGCGAAAGTCACCTAAGGTTCTACATTTAAGATTGGATAGGAGTTCAGCAGAACGATCTTTCCATAAGGATGGATCACCAATGAAATGTTGGATAATGGTGAAGATTAATTGATTAACAGCATCTGGAATAGTTTTTCCATCAGAGACTATAGGAATGCCATCAGGATCAACTTTAATGGCATTAAGAACAGAATTTTTTTCATCTTCAGAAAGATAATTATCCCACCAACCTTTGAGTTGACCAGAGAAGCCAGAGACAATAATATTGACTATAATTGCTTCAGAACAATTATGAGAAGTTTGATAGGCAGTTGCAACCATAGTCATATGGTGCATTATATTGAGTATGTTATACTCTGATTGACCATCTATGTTCCATTCATAGACGTTGTTACCATTAAAACTTTTGAAACTTGTATTCTTTTCTTCAAGTAGAAGATCAGGAGCAGTTGCTTTTTGGTAATAAAGTTTGGAAGGGTTTCTCCAATTATTAATACCAGTTATAGGATTAATTTTAATTTCAGATTTGTTATCTGACTCAGGAGATTCATCATAATGATTCAGAGTATTGATAGTTTTTGACCGAGTGTTATGTTTATGAGACTGTTGAGTCTCTTGATCAGAATGTTGTGGGGTATCAGGAATGGTTAATGTACTTAACTTCTCATCAATTTTTTTAAGAAATTCATCCTGAGACTGAGATTGAGCAGGTTTTAACTTTGCAAACTCTTTTCTAAGTTGATCATTCATTTTGAAAGGTTTGAACAAAGGTTTTTCTAAGTTTTTAGAAGAAGATGCAGAGGATGAAGGTTCAATAGTTTTGATAAGTTTTTCACCCAAAACTTGAAGATATTTGTTGGTGTAATTAGATTGCTCAATAAGATTTTTAAAATCCATTGGAGAGACTTGTTCATTTTCATCTTTTAATTTAAAAGGTGAAGCAAGAACAGACCTACTTTTGTTATCACAAACTTTTGGGAGATAGAAAGAAGTTGTGGGAGGAAATTCAGACTTGATAATCTCTCCTTCTTTCAGGTGCCAATCAGTGATGACATTAGCAGATTGAGGAGTCTTGAATGGATAATCAATGTCCTGTTGGACAGAATAAGCTTGAAACCAATCAAAGAAAGGAATATTTAACTCTACTTTGTCAAGAAAGTTATAAAATTCTTCTTGAATTAGTTGTCTTTTAATTCCCTTATAATTTTGGAAGAACCATTCTTTTTGAGGAGACCGTTCCTCAGAATTAAAGTCTTTCCTAAGGGTTTCCTTATCTATAATGAACTTATATAACATCATAAGAATTATGCATAGAGGAATAGGTTGGAGATTGAATAGATTTTGGGGATTGGATGATACTTTGTTCATTTTCTTCTTCTTTTTGGGTATATGAAGGTTTAGGAATAGAAGAAGAAGTGTCCAAACCTTGGAGATGGAGATTGAACCTACTAGGTTCAGAGATTGTAGAGAAAGATCTCCTTGAAAGAGCAGATTGAAAATCTTCAGAACGAAAATCTTGAGTTTGAACAGACCTGGAAGAACTTGCAGAACTGAAAGAGTTTCTTCTATCGAAGATTATTTCAACAGCACCACTTGGGAACTGCTTGATTTCTCTAAAGTTTGGAGTATCTCTTGGTTGAGCAGGTGTTGCCTTCTCAAGTCTCCATTTATCTGGTAGGACTATGTCAGTCCAACGGATGGTTTTGGGAACAGTGACATTTGCTCTAGACATGTCAGTAAGGAACAAAGTAGTTTCCCCAGTTTTCTTGGGTTTAAGAACCCTAGAGATGGAAGAATTCAATACTTTATATTGAATCCTAAAAAGCAAAGCTGCTGGAATAGATCCGGATTTCATGTCCAGACCACTTGTCTCAATGTTCAAAGTTAAGACATCCAAGATATTTTTATCTTGAAGACTAACCATACGATCAGGATAACAATTGAAAAAGATTGGTCCATTGCTTAGGCTTGTTTCAACAGTTCCAAGTATAGAATCTGTAAATTTGTTATGCCTTGTATCACGAAGGCATAGAAGAACAGAAGCATTTAGACCTTCAATTCCAAGAGGTTTAATAGCCACTTGGACACATCCGATGTGCAGATAGTTATAACTTTGTTTATGAGTTTGTATAGACGATTTTGAAAGTAGTTGAAATTCTTCAAATTCCTTATTTAAAGGGATATTTCTTTCAACTGTTCTGATGATATAGTCAGATTTCCGAAAGAAGTTTCCTTCGGGTTTGTACAGTTCATTAGTTGGAATTCTGGGAATTTCCCAGTTATCCAGATCTTGATTGATATCTTCAAAGGAGATTTCTTCTTTAAAAATATTTTTTGTATGATTTTTAACTCAATCTTTATGTTATATATATATATATATATATATATATATATATATATATATATATATATATATATATATCTATGTATGTATGTATGTATGTGTGTATACATGTGTGTGTGTGCGCGTGTATAATGACCCGTGAAAAACTGCAAATTCAAATATCTATCCTTTGTGAGGATGAGAAAAGAAATTTAAAAGTGAAGAAAAAAAGATAACAGAAAAGATGAATGGAAGAAACAATTAAAGAGAAAATTTATAATTCTCTCCATATACTCAGATGAAGAAAAAAAATAAGAGAAAAAAATGGCAATTAAGGATGAAGTTATTAGAGCACTTTATCAATTAGTTTAATTTTAATATCAGGGTAAAATTATTTATACTTGCATGTAATAATGTGGCATCACGTTATTTAATAAACTTGACTATTTTTTTTTTTTTTGATAGCCATAAACTTGACTATTTTAACAATGGTATAAATTGTCAAATTTATTAAGATATGTAATTAAACATAAATATTAAAAAAAAATTATATTGATAAAAAATATATTATTAAAATCTTTGTCTATCCCCTTCTTTTTACAACTTTTAATTTTTTAAACTCATCTTAATTGAATAGTTGGTTTCAATTATCAAACTTTTTGTCACAACTCCAATTCTAGGGTTAGACATAATTGAATGGTAAAAAAAATTACTGATGAAAAGAAAATATTAAAAGAAAAAATATAACAAAAAAACTAAAAATTAAAAGCATTAATATTGCTATTGAGCATGAATCCAGTTTTTATTAAGCAGATGGCAATATATATATAATCTTCTCTATGACAACTTTAGTTCATTGTTTACCAAATTAACCTTAAAACAGGTCACCAAATCTCTCTCTTGGTCAAACACGTGTTTGGTGAGGTCTGTTTTGAAAACGATGTGGGGTTCACGTGTTAGCTTATTTTAAAGTAAAATGATCACTGTCTCATTCGGAGGGTCATGAATGTGTTTATGCACTTTCATAAGCAACATGACAACGACATTATTATGGTTGAAATTTGCATATTTAATTTTGTAGCAGCCAGTAGAATTATCATCGTATTTGAATATTTTATATACTTGATTGTTTCAACACTTAAACGTATGTGATCGATAAAATAAATAAATTATATCTTTACTCATATCAGTGCCGAATCCAGAAAAAAGAATTCATGTCCGCACATTTAGTGGCGGGGTTCGGCCGCCCCTGAAATTTTTTTTATATAACTTTTACATGGAGGAGTTGACTTATTAATGTAGGAAAAACATATAAGGTGAATAACAATTCTAGACTGATAAAAACATAAACTAGTAAAAAATGATGTATAAATTAAGGGAAAAATGTGTCATTTTAAATGATGTAAAATTGTATCATTTTAAGTGAGAGAAAGAGATAGATCATGGGGAGAGAGTGGATAAAAAAAAATAAAGGTGTGGGGTTCACCTTTTTGTGAGAGTGAAATGGCACAAGTTATGTCATTTAAAAGGACAAACACTTTTTCCATAAATTAAATGTTACTAGTGAAGCTATGTCCAATTATTATTGAGTTGAGTGATTGAACTGTTCAAACTCATAAAATCAAGTCATCCTATCTCTTCAATTACTACATGAAAAATAGTAATCTTCCATAAGAATATTGACATTTAATCTCAACACAAAAAAGGTATTTAACATTTGCATTGCAAAATTAACGATGACTAATATAAATATTGAACCAAAAAAATAAATAAGGACCTCCAACAAAGAAGAAGAAGAAGAAAAAAACTAAAATCAAAGTTTTCATGTCCGCAAGTGCGGACATGTGCCCAGTCGTGGGTCCACCGCTGACTCATATCAAACTCCTATATTTGAGAAAATTGTTTTTAAACTTAAATCCCGAAAGTCCGGAACCTTATTGAAAAACTCAATTTTATGGAATATATTTGATGATCCATATCAAATGGAATACAATCCAGTCGCCTAAAAGGTCCAAAAGACTTAAAAAGAAAAGAAACACGTATGTTATGCCTGCATGCAATCCCACAAACACACAACTGGACTGACATAGTATATGAGTCCCAAGACTCATTTATTAGCCAATGGTTAAGGCACAAACATTAGACTTCAACTAAGTTTGCATAGTATAAAATAGATCACCAATAGGCATTATGCGCATGGGATAGGCTGGAAAAGCTACCACAATCAACCAATAAGAATGAATGTTGACATAATAAGGCGACATAAGCAAGTCATGCAGCTCCTATTAAAGAGAGACTCAAAGCCCAAACATGGTCATCTTCTCTAATTTACTTAAGCTCATCACTCAAACACTGACTCGAATGTCAAAGTTTGTTGTAGGTACCCCTTCTCTGTCCCAAACATGCATACTTCTCTAGCATCCATTCAATCATCCCATAGACTCTATCTCGTGTAGCAGACCAACTAATCTCATCATAATCACCCTTGAAGCACTACTTGGACCTGATTCAACTGTGTGTGGTTAGGCCCAACTTCTCTTGGATAGATCGTTTGCGTCATTCGTAGGAAACCATAAAATTCTATTCCCACTCCACACAAAAAAAATGATACCAGGAGCAATATGTCTAAATCCCAAAACATATTCCAAAATCACCCTGAGAATGCTAGAAGAATATCTATTACCCCTACCTAACCTCCACAAATGACCAAAACTCATACCAAGAGCTTATGGCCACCAAACTTCAGATTTTTGACACCCTCAAACATCGAAACCTAAGGCTTGAAAACAAAGAATGTGAATTGCTGGAACTCAAAAAAATTCAACAAGCAACTGAAAACCGTCAGTTTATCTAATTTAATGTGTTGACAAAAATATCCAGTAATCTCTTCAAGATGAAGAGCAAGCCTAATAAACGAGACAAACCACTTCAAAAAGGAAGGAAGTAGAAAATCAAAATGTGCATCCACTGCCAAAGAAAGTTCGATGAGTACACCCCATTGAATAGCTCAAGATCTCGCATCCTCAAAGAGTTATTTCACACTTGAGTATTTGAATATTGAGAAACCTCCTCCAATCCACAAGAAGAAAAACTTGGATAAATCATAGTTTTGTGATTTCCACGAATGTCATAAACGTACTATTCACAAATTTTATGATATGAGAGATGCTATGGAAGCATTAATTTGTAGTGGAAAATTAAAACAAATTATCTAGGATGTAAGAAAGAACCAAAAGGAAGGAAGCGAGATAGAAGTATTGATTAGGACATAAACCAATCAAGAAAAAATTATGATAACCAATGATATGAACGAGAATACAACAGGACACCTCCCCTTGAAAGAAGGCATCAGCAAGAGAAAAAACACACACACAACAAAGAAATCACAACAATACCTAGTTGACATGAACTACATCATTGGTCGGCGTCTCACCCGCATAGAGGACCATCTTGGCATGCTTAACACTGATGACGGTGCTGAGAGTCATCCCACTCATGGCTCACCTGAGATATGACACCAGCAGTCACTTTTCTTATGGCTATTTATCTTTTTGTTGACACTGATCTATGATGCTGACTTTTGCTTTTTGGGTTTATTTATTTTTATTTGGTTGGATGTTGATATTTACCTAGATGACTGTGACTTTATCTACTTTATGATGATTTGCACTTCATTTTCCTACTTGTTTTGCTTTGAATTGTCCTTCATTCTTTTTGATGTTGCGAAAGGGGGAGAAGCATTTGCAAATTAAGAAAAACATGCACAACTTACTCTCTACTTCAAAAAGAGTACAAACAAAGGTAAAAAGGGGGAGCATAATCATAAAAGGTAAAAACAAGGTAAATGTAGATCTAGAACTCCGCTTTTTCAATTCTTTCAACTATCCACATATTAAGGGGGAGTCCTAGTACAACCTTGTCAAAATACATACTACGCTAACCCTTCTTCTCAATTTGAGTTTGTCATCATCAAAAAGGGAGAGATTGTGAAACCAATGCACTTAAAATGAAGAGTTCATTTATACAAGAGTTTTGATGATAACAAACAAGCTTAGAAGTGACGTCAAAGATAATACAACTTGCAACAATCAAAAGTCCAAGGAAACAATTCAACAAGACAACAAGAGCAAATCATTCAACACACATGATCAAGATCAAAGATCAAGATTGCAACATATCCTTGAGAGCTTAGATCTAAATGTAAAGGTAATTGATTAATTATGCATAAATGAGCTCAAAGGATATTTAACTCTATGCATGCATTATATATGACACCAATCACTTGAAAGCTTTAATACTTACGAAAAAAACCCTTGACATATTTCGTAACCTCAAAACATTTTCAACAAGTCAAGGAATTACATTAAAAGTGATTAGAGGCAAGTAGGAACGCTTTACAACTCAAAAAACTGCAGTATTTATGTTCTGTCAAGAAAGTAAATACTTTCTTGACTGTATTTATAACACCTCACATTTTTAAAATATATATTAATATATTAAATGAGAATTAAAGGGAAGGATTAGTGAAAATCCTGAAAATTAGGCCAAAATACAAAGAAATGGCAAAACGGTAATTAGCCAACACGCAACCCTAGGCAGATAAAAATTGAGTAGAAGGTTTCAGATGATAAAAATAACCCTGGAAATGGATTCAGAACGAAAAATTGAGTGGTTAGGCAAGTTTCAGAAAATTCAGTAAAAAGTGTTTTATCAGGTCAAAATATCGTGGTACAGTTGCACCATAAAACGTGCCGAATGAATTTTGAGCTCTAGGTTTGGATATAAGCTATAAATGATACATAGGACTAGGAAATATGATTTCTGGTAAAAATTGATGGAAATTAGTGTGTTTGGGAAAGCGTGCCCACAGCGCGCATAACAGCTTAAAACTGCGATTTCTCTGAACGACCGAAAAACTCCGGATTCATCTGATCAAGGGCACTTAAAGGACAATGGTTAATGTTAAAATTTAGAGTTTCTAAATAGTTTATGAACTAATGAAAGATTAGTGATGAATTTAAGTGAATTTAAGTGAGTTTAAGTGAGGTGGCACTCGTGGGGCCCACCCCCACTTAAGTGACTTATGAGCACATGTGAAAAATCAGATTTTTGGATCATCTTCCTCCTTCCTCCTTGCAATTTTCGTGGCCCTCCATTGTTGGTGAAAAAAGAAAAGCTTGAAAACTTCAAACCAACATAACTTGAGTTTTAGGGCATGGATTTGAGTGATTCCAAAGCCAAACTTGTGTAAAATCTTGAGAGGAACACATTGCTACCCTTAGTTTCGCATGAGGATCATTGTAGAGAGAGATCTAGGCAAAAATCAGCCACGAAATCATTGAGAAATTTTGTGTTCATGGAGTTGTTTGGAGCTCCAATGGTGGAGTATGTTTAGGAGGAGTCTTGTGCCAAGCTTTTGTGTAAGTTTCCTTGCATTTAAACGGTTGAATCATGTGATTGGATTTATGAACCCTAAAGAGGGATTAGTTGATTGATGTTTTTAGAGAGCTCAAATGAAAAATGTTTGTACATGAATGTGTCTTAGAATGATGTGTAGTATCCATAAATGCAATAAAAATTATTGATGAAAAATGTGAAATTTTAACTTCGAAAAATTTTAGGATGTCAGGACTTTGAGTTTTGGGAATGTGTTAGGATTGGATTGATGAGTTGTTGCATGATTGTAGGTTGATATAATGAGATTGTATGATGTGTGAAGTGGTTAAAATTGGATTGAAAATCTCTTGGGAATTACCTTGGTGCAATTCGGCCATTTAGAGGAAAAATGGGGAAATTGTGTTGAAAAATTATTTGAATGATGTGTCGCGTAATTAAATGGAAATTAGATGGGTTGTGTGGTGGTTGGAAGGTTGGAAAATCAACGAAAAAATAGTTGGTAGTGTTGAGTGTTAAATTGTACATAGAGCAAAATATTAAGCAAAACGATGTTTAAAAGACGTAAAGTGAAAAACGGCACTTGATGTGGCCTTTCGGCAACCTAAGGATGCCTAAGAAAATGAGAAAGAAAAGTTACAAAAATAAAATGCAAAATTGCACCTTAATGGCCGAACCTACATGGTGTAGGGGAGGATTTTTGACGTTTTCGTAATTTGATAGATTTGTCGTGTATTGATTGTTCGTACATGGTTGTTGTAGGTTACCGTACGTTGAGTTGAATCCCGAACCGTGAGTCGGTGGATTACCATTGGTCTTGGACCAAGTGGGATTGAGGTAAGTGATTGGAACAATGCTTGAATAATTGTTAACTTGCATGTGTTCGTATGAGTTTTAAGTAATTGAGAATGTCCTCTGTGTAGGCATTTCTGTTGAGTAACGAGCTCAGAGAATATATTGTTTTGGAGCTAAGTGGAGAGGCTTATTAAGGTAACCTCTTGGTACTGGGGCTTGTTCCCCTTGTGTGTTCCACCATATCTGTTGAGGGTGATGGTAGGAAATGTATATGAGTAGTGTAGAACAGCATGAGCATGCATTTAGTATGTATATTGGTACATAAGTACCGAGTCTATGGCCAGTAGACAGTTAGCCTTCGGGCATTTCGGACTTCCATTGGATAGGTATCCGAGAGGGAGTTCCAGTTGACCTAGGGTCGTGGTGTGTGATCCGGATAGGAGCACACTAGGAAGTCTCGGGTGTATGCGGATGGGAGGGGTACTTTGTTTGGATGTTCTTGGAACACGCCTTGGATGAGACCCGTAGGCTTATATGCCAAGCCATTCTACCAGGGCGTTGCGTGGTATTGGTAGCTACCATTCCAGCTTCGTCGTATTTTATATTCCTATGATCCCCAGTTTCTCTAAACCCCTTGCTTTATCTCATTTTTAAAGATGTTGTTTTATATTATTTATATGCATCGAAGTGAGCCATTGGGCAGAGTATTCTCCAGAACCTCTGGGTTACTGAGATATATTCGTATATCTCACCCCGTCTTGGGGGCATTATTTCATGAGGTAGCAGTGGCACAGGAGCGGCGGGCAAGAAGCCCGTAGGATGAGTCATTGGAGGAGTTTATGTTTTTGCATTTTGATGGCCATTGGGCCTGGGCTAGATTTAAGGCATGAACATGTTAATTATTGCTAGGATGAGTTTTATGTTCTTATTTGTTCATGATATTTTGCCTAGGTCTAGATACAAGTATTTTATAGCATTTGGAGAGTTATGAATTATGTTGTAATTGGATAATTGTAAAGATTGTATTTGGATCTTGTGTAATTTGAAGCATGTGTAATACGATGAAAGGGCCATAGGCCTATTTTAGGATTATGATTATATGTATGTTTAGAAAATGCATGTAAACGGGCATTGGTGATTGAAATAAGTTAAGGATTAATAAAGTGAGCAATATGGTATGAATTGTGTAATAACTATAAACTGAGTTGGGTTATAAGTGCCCTAAGACATTATTGGTCCTTGTGTGTGCCACCCATTGGTTATTATGTACATTTGAGGTATTAGAAAGCATTTGCAAACTTGGGGATTTTTGTAAAAACAAAGGAAACTCTGGCGAATTTTCTCTAGAATTGGCAGAATATGGGCGAACTTCGGGAGAGCATATCTCCCTCCATAGAGGTCCGATAGGGACGTTCCATACGCCATTTTAAAGCTTGAGATGTCCCCTACATTGTGTTTAATCTGAGAATTTTATGGGTTGCACGAAATCCTGTAGAAGCCTGTGAACACGGACTATCTAGAACGCACCTTTGCAGGGGCTGTTTCTGGCAGTTTTTGGGAATTTTATTCCCGCTTCGTTTCTCAGTCAAATTAAGCGTATGATATATAAAATTGAAGGTTGTGGTGTCTAGTTTGTTTTTTAAAAATTTGAGAGAAAATAGTTGAGTGGATTTTCTGCAGTAATTCATGGAGTGAGGGATGTTTGGAGCTGTTTTGGGGTTGGTTGGCAGTTTTGCTTGTCCAACTTCAAACGGCGATAACCGGAGCAAACGAGCTCTAAATAAAGCGTGTGATAGCTTCCTAGAAATTTAATTAAGTAAGAAAAAAAGATAGCTAAAAGGGAGGGTCTGGTTTTGTGTGGTGTGTCCGCAGAAAAATAATTACCGAACCTTATTCGGATAGGTAGAAAATGTAAGATTGAGAAAATGGCTAAGTGGGTTTATGGGAACCCCTTAGTGACTTGTATTAAGTAAAGTAAGATCTAAAAATAGTTTAAACAAGTATTTCGCAAGAGATTACAGTTATGGTCACAACTTTTAATTATTACGCTTTTTATGGTTTTAAATGCTCGCGTAATAATCGGAAAAAGTTTATTCAAATTTTTATAAATGAATTGCTGTGATTGTAACTGCGTTTAATATCATAATTAATGTTAACAATACCGGTATACAACGGGCTGTTACAGTATTCGAATACTTGTGCTGTGAACAAAGTATTCGAATACCTTAAGAAAAATATTCGAATAACTGATGAAGTATTCGAATACTTCATGAAAATTATTCGAATACTTACTGAGCAGTAAGCTTTCTAACGGCTATAAACGGCTAGTTTCATGCCAACACCTATAAAAACTCATTTATTACGATTCAGAAAGCTAAGATTTACTGTTCCATTGATTTTACAATCATTATTGATCATTCTCATTGAATCAAACTCATTCATTACGTGTTCTTACTCATATTGATCATAAAACTCCCTTGAGCTTCATTCTTGTGTTATTAATCAATACCTATAAGCTTCAACTTGTATAATCTGTACTTCAAGAGTAGAAATCCATTTCTAAACACTCTCATTCTGTTTATTTGAGTTGAGAGTAGTGAGACCCTAGTGAAAAGGTTTCTCATAGCCTAAGAAAGTGAGTGGAAGTGTAAGGGTTTCAAGAACCAAAATTCTTGAAGGTTGTAGTGGTTTGTCAAGCACCCTTGAAGCTTAATCATTAGTGGAAAGTTGAACGAGCGGATTCAATCTGGACGTAGGTCACGGTGGTGATGACCGAACCAGAATATATCTTGTTTGCAATCTCTCTAACTTTTTATCTCTTTACATAAGCACTATTAGAATACTTGAGTTTATTTAAATCTACACTTTGCATACTTTTTTCTTGTATTAATTTATATTCTTTAAGCTTTGCTTGTGTCAAAATTAAATTAACTTAAGAAAATCGTTTTCAAGAAAGAAAGTGAGGCATTTTGCGAAAATATTTTTAAAACTCAATTCACCCCCCCCTGAGTTTGAGGCCACTTGTCCAACAGTTCCATGACCCATAATCCCGCTCACCTATCCCAACACCATCTATGTCTCCTTCCTTGCTACCTCCTGCGTCATCAACAAGATTTCTTCTATGCTCATCACACGCTGAGTCCAACCCCAGCTCCAGTTTTCTTATGCCCAGTAGTTGTCCCACTCTTTTCTCAAATCTTCTTCTCATATTCATCTTTCTGTGTTTCACCTTCTTCTTTTTCTTCTTCTCCAATTTCTTTTGCTTCTTCTTCTGAGTTTTGATTTGCTATCTCTTCTATGTTTCCTCCTCCTCCTCCCCTTATGTCTTGTGCGTGTCTTTCTTTTCTTGTTCTTTTTTCCTTCTTCGTTGTTCACCTTTTTCTACTTCAATTTCGGCCTCTTGTTCGACAAGTCCTTTTGCATCTTTATTTTTTTGTCTTCTGGAACATCATCTTCGTCTATTTCTTCTACGATTCTCTTTTCTAACTGAATATTGTGTTCAAGTTATTCTTCTTCTTGATTTCAAATCTTTGTGTCTTCATCTTCTTTACTGCCTCATCTAACACATTCGTCATTTTTTTTTTCAAAATATCTTTGAGCTCTGAATTGTTGATCCCTCCCATGATTAGAATCTCTTCACAAATCTAAACTAGAAGCACCTCCGGATCGAAGATACTCTAAGAGCAAAATGGTGGAACCCAAAATCAAAGTGATATTAGATTGAATGGAAAATTTGGAGACACTGCTCCTACATACACTAATCACCAATTACAGATTCGAAAAAAGTCACTAATGGCTTAAATAGCCTTTCAGAAAAGCAAAGAACAAAAGTACAAGTACTCTACCTAGAAGACCAACTCCTCTTGATTCCCTACCCATTTTTTACAAAACATTCTCAATATGAAAACACCTCACATTCCTAAGCACTATATATTCCACTCTTCACCAATTTTGTAACAACCCGCAAAAATATTAAAAACCATAGTTAATAATCAGTAGGTTGCATAAAATAATGATTCATTAGGAGTTGAAGATTTGGACCTTATGACCTTAAGGGGCCACGGCCCAAGCCTAAAAGGTGAGGATTATAAGCAGTCAAAAATCTCTTTTCTTTAATCTTTAGCTAATTTTTAGATTATCCAAATCAAATTCTGCATTATAGTTTTATTGGCCAAGAACCAAACCACATGTCCACCCTTGTAATTCTTTTATGCGCTTGGTGTAAAGGAATAATGATGATTTTTTTGTCTTAGTATCCAAGCCCCAAATCTGCCCTAGCCGCCCCATGCAACCAATGAGGGGAAAAGCCAATTTATTTGGTGCCTCTTGTTTAAAGAAAAAGAAAAATGTCATCAGCCCAAACCCTCTTACAATTGAACCGTGACTTACTCTATCCATTAGGTTATCTTGACAAAATCTGAATGCATGTTCCTCATTGGTCAAGGGCCACACCTTACTTCCTTCACTCACCTATCCTTGTGCACATGGTAGAGAACAAATGAAGCTGAGTATTAGTCAATTATAGAAAACCATTCAGCCATTATAACTCTCTCCCTCCTTTTCCTTCAAGCCGTGAACTCCCAAGAAAAATTATCGAATTATGCATGCCCTTTTGAACAAGAATTAGATCAGTTCTATGTGCTCCCTCCCCACTTTCTCCACAAGCCGTAAACTCCAAGGAAATGAACCAAACATCAACGCTCATCTCCTTTCATCTTTCTCTTTGTTCGACCGTACAACAATCAGCAAGCTTGCATGTGTTTTATTTGCTTCCTCCTCTTGACACGAGCTGTCGAACTCGCGCAAATTAAAAATTATTTTTTATTAGGGTTCAGAAAATTTGCAGTAGAGTGGAAACCCTAAGTCGTCTCTCTCAAGAAAATTGCTTGGGTAAAAATTGTTTATCAAAACAGAAATTAAAATGGAGGGGTTTTGAATTTTGGTTGAATAATTAAAAAGGCAGAATATGAAATTGGATTTAAAATTCGTAATTAAAAATAACTAACCTAAGGTTTGGGTTCCATGGACGTCTTTCCTCGGATAAGAAGATATCAGAATCGTGATTGATTTGTTAATCAAATCAGAATCCTTATTTCCAATTGACAACCCTCTCTAAGCGATCGCTTACCATTTGATCAAAGACGATGCTTCTACTCATACAAACGCAGAGTATCAGCCCGCTTGATTTAAGGTCATAAGGTCAATCAACCTAATCATCAAATCTGATGATTAATCCCTTTCCATAATCGCAATCACGAACCTCAGATTGAATATCCACGATCGCACGATATCAATCTGAGTTTGGAAAGGAAACGAAACTGATTTAAAATAAATGCAGACCCTCAAGACTAATCCATGGAATCCGTTACCCTTAGGTTGATTAAAAGGTTCTTAGCCTCGCATGGCTAAGGTAAACATAATTAAAATTAAAAAGAATAAAAACATAAGATGAAGAAGAAGAAAAAGACGTAGAACACGAAGAACTCTTCAGAGAAAATACTTTGATCTCCAAATATGAAAATTACAGAATGAATAAAGTGTTTCCTACTCTGCCGTCATATACCCCTACCCAAACCGGGTTAGGGTTAAGTTCTGATCGGCCCATCTGTTTAAAATACGAAATAAAATAAATAAAATAAAACTTGGTTTTGGGCCACTTATGTAATTGAGTTTTAAATTACAAGTCTAAAACTTCAGCAAAACGTGTCCGACTTGGCGCACGAAATCGACCAGCTTCCAGTCCGAATTGGGCTTCGAGCTCTGCATAAGAATTGTAGCCTTCTGTGTTATCTGAAAAACCCAAAAAGAACGGAGTCAATCCGAAAAATGTGGACCAAGATATGTCCAAAATACAGAAGTAACGTAAAGCTGAAAAATTCTAACGAAAATAAATTAAATCCAATCAAAAACTAAAAATGTAAATTAACTCAAAACATCATTATTTTATTTAAATAAATCCTAAAAATACTAATCAAGAGTAAAAAATAAGTGCAATAAAATATGAGTTATCACCTCTCCACTAAACCGTCAATCCCTAAGAGATGAACCACAATCCAAGTTTACATCTTCTTTCCTCACGGGTTCAGCCGTGTGCAGCAACCAGGGAGATCGCTCATGAGCTCTTCCTCCACCTTCTTCCTCTTGTTCGGTCGAAGGGTAATCTTAAGGAGGTGAAGTAGTTTTTGTTGTTTTCTCGTTCCTTCCCACTCAATCGGTTCTGATTAGGCTCCTTCCCCTTTTGCATGCTTATGATTCAGTTTTGATGGAGTCTTCTCTTTCATTGAATGCGGCTGAAAACTCGATCTCTTGCAAGGCAGCCCACCATCCTTTAATTCTGACTTATCTTCCATTACGTGCAAGAACGAGTGAGCATTTCCTACCTTAACTGTTTCTGATTTCGGTGCATGAATATATTAGTGAGCTGCCTCTTAGTTGCTCCCTGTTTTGATTTCTTATATGGTAGGAGTGTGAGGATCCTAGAACCAAATTAGTGTTTGCAAACACATAGAATTCTGATTTGTGAGCTCGGAAGTAGCTCCCCTTAATGTGGTTGAACTGTACTTTGGATTGGAAAATCTTCTTAGGTTTGCATGCGTTGATGTGTATATGGGCAGCATGTGTAGGTCTTATTAGCACGCTTTTATGATTGTAGGACATACTGTGTTAAAGTAAAAATATGAGCCCTTGGTAATACTCATAAAATCGAACCTGCATGTGTAGGCAACTTTGGGATTTTGTCATTTGATAACATGTGGTAGAATTAAAATTAAATGCAGGAAAATTATTAACATTGATACATGACAACTCGGTTAGAAGCTTAGGATTTGGAAGAAGATAAATCTGAGTTTTAAGCCTTTCTTTTCCCCACTCTATTCGACCTCTACATGCATTCAAACGGGGGGACGTATTTTGTTATCCCGTTTCTCTTGTTTCTGCTCATTTAAACAGCCATTGAACATAGTGCATTTAAGCACAAAAACCAAATTTGAGAGCTTGGAAAAGAGCCCTTATCTATCCTTTGGACTATCTCTTGGACTAGGTTTTTGTCGAGTCTTGCTTATGTTAATAACCTATGTAGGCAGCATACATTAAGTCTCATTAGCGCACCTTAAAACTTGTAAGTAATGCTATGTAAATGATAAACTTGCAGCACCTTATGGATTGTCAAGAAAACCGAATTACATGCATTGGAATTCATAGTTATGTTACTTGCTACAAATGACAAAACTAGAGCTATTAAGTCATAAATGAAATTAGCATTTAAAGCATGGCAGTACGATTAAAATCCTAGAATTGGACGCTCGGAGAGTGCATGTATTTTATTGGTCTAGTAGACAAAAATTCTGATTTTTGGTACCTATTGTTTAGGTGTGCCAACATTTAAAAGAGTGGATCGAGTTGGTGATGTTTGATTAAAAATGTTAGAGCATCCAGGTAAGTGTTTGGTGGTGAAGCCTTCTGTGACTATTAGATAGTGTGTGGAATTTTGAATTGTTGCTCACATGTGCTCTTGGATGTGTATTCTGTTAAATACTATTCGTAATCTGCCCTTGGACTTGTGATAATGGAAATTTTGTTTTGGAACTCCTTGTTATTCGAGATGTTGGTATTAAAAATCTATGATAAATATGGTACTCTGATTCTGATTTTGTCATGCTCATGTGCATCATAAATCCATTTGTTTTTTTGTGCGTGCGAATCAAATCATGCATACATACATCATCATTCCTGTTGCTCTGAAAATCGTAATTTATGAAAGGAAACATTTGTTTGAGCATTCATCATGTAGGCATCCCTCAGGTACCAGGGAGAAGGAACCGTGGCTTAGTTCGTATAGATCGCAGTTGGAATTCCCCTCTGATGGGCCAAATGGAATCTCCACTGTGTTAGTTAGTAGTACGTGCAATGTAGTGATATGAACGTACATTATTCTGGCGTTATATACGTATTCTGATTAGTATTCTGGCGTTATATACGCATTCTGATTATGTTTTAGCATTTGTTCTGAACTTAATTGTTGATGCGACTGTTTTGAAATTTTGTACCTAGACTAATATTGTTGCACTACTGGGATTTTTCTCACCCCTCTTGGGGCTCAATTTTTATAAAATTGCAGGAGGTCAGAGAAGCAATTGATGAGGTCTTATTTTGGGAATTATTCTGTTTGACTGCTGCTGTTTTGGAAATGCTGTTGTTTATCTGCTATTTTTGTTGGGTGTTGGCTGATTAATTTAATTGATGTAATATTTTGATAGATGGATTACTGTTGGAAACATGTTTTGATTCGCTGTATTTTGGATTTTTACTTTCAGCTGGAAACTTATAAAATTCTGATGTTATTTTGTCAAAACGATTTTTGTCCGTTTTAAATTCAGATTTTGAAACTGATTTAGCGAGCACTTTGTGAGTTCTGTTTCTGGGGCTACAGACCTCCGATTTACATATAATTTATATGCGCGTAAAGCCCCATATGTCTAGTTTCCTTGTGTCAAAGAAAATTTTTGTAAGCTGGCGAATTCGATTTTATATGATTTTTGCAAGACAGATAGGTTTTCTGGAAAATGATAAATTCAGCAAGTAATGTGTTGTACCAAATTCCTCACTGTTTTCATGCGCAAACCAATTTCTGTACATATTTTAGTTGGGATTTAAAAATGTAAATTTTCAGAACTTAACTCGTTGACGTTACGACTCTAATCCTCTTAGCAGGCATCTCCCTTGGATGCATACAGGGGAGGGTGTCACAAATTTGATAGACAATTTTTCTCTCTTCTAACTAGGCCCACTTGTCATAGCCCCATCAATACTCCCCCTCCAAGAGTCACCTTGTCCTCAAGGTGCAGGAAGAGATAGGGATTTTTGGCACAAACTTCCACTGGATCTCATTGCTCGAATTATATTCACCCAATTGTTGGAAATCGACCACACACAAATCGAAAACAGAAAAGAAAAGAGAGAGAGAGAGAGAGAGAGAGAGAGAGAGAATAGACACATCAATTTATCCAGGTTCACCTAATTTAGGCTACATCCAGCTTGTCTGTACTATATTCACCTTACCGCCACTCGTTACAAGTCTCTCGGTTTACAAGGCAAATATAAATAGGATTACAAAACCCTAACAACAGTTATTCATGGGCCCAAGCCTAAACTGCTAAGAAAATTACAATAAAACAGAGGCCCTCAACATTACCTAGCCTCTACGGGACCCCAGTTGCCTTTCTGCTGACCCCGACAACTAGGGCCATCATCAACATGCGAAGTATGAGCCATACCCAACATTCTCCCACTTGGTGAATGCTTCACATGTTTCTTCAATCCCAATGCGACTGTACACCATTCAAACTTCTCTGAAGTCACTGCCTTGGTCAGGAAATCAGCATCGTTGACCTTTGTGTCAACCTTCTCCAGTAATACAACCTTGTCTTCAATCTTATCTCTGATGAAGTGGTATTGTATGCCGATATGCTTGGTCCTCGCTTGGAAACCTGGGTTCTTAGCCAAGAAAATGGTGCTCTGACTGTCACACCCAACAATCATCTCTCCTTGTACAAAGCCAAGCTCTTTTCACAACCTCCGTAACCAAATAGCCTCCTTAACAACATGTGTCAAGGCCATGTACTCAACCTCTGTAGAAGATAAAGCAACAGTGTTCTGCCTCTTACTCATCCAACTAATAGCTTCGCCAAATGAAGAAACAACATATCCACTTGTAGACCTTCTACTATCAATGTCACCTCCCCAATCAGCATCCTCAAAGCATCGCAGCTCTAACAATGTCTGTCCCCTTGAGCCCTCCATGCCTTCATAGCACAACCCAAGGTCAGACGTACCACGAAGATAACGGAACACACGTTTCACAGCCGTCCAATGCTCCTTTCCTGGCTTGGACATATACCTGCTCAATACTCCCACTGCTTGAGTAATATCAGGTCGAGTACAAATCATAGCATACATCAGACTCCCAACTGCACTAACATAAGGAACTGACACCATCTCTTCTTTTTCTTCTTCAGTCGTGGGACACTGGTCAGCCGATAACTTAGAACCAGTAGACATGGGAGTCAACACAGGCTTGCAGTCAGTCATCTTGAATTTCTTCAGAACATCTTCTATGTACTTCTGCTGACTTAACCATAATCTTCCTTTGTCATGCTCCCTCTTAATCTGCATACCCAAGATCACATTTGCAGCGCCTAGATCTTTCATTTCAAACTGCTTTGCTAGCAGTCCTTTAGCAGTGCTGATCATCTTCAAACTGTTTCCAATGAGTAACATGTCGTCAACATACAAAGTTAGAATAACAAAGTCACCTTCTAACCTTTTCACATAAACACAGTGATTAGCATCACAGCGGTCAAAGCCAAGCTTCAGTACATAAGTGTCGAACTTCATGTACCACATCCTCGGGGACTACTTCAGACCATACAGAGATTTATTCAGCTTGCAGACTAGCTCCTCTTTGCCTCTTGCAATGAACCCCTCTGGTTGCTTCATGAAGATAGCCTCCTCCAAATCACCATGAAGGAAAGCCGTCTTCACATCCAGCTGCTCCACCTCTAGGTCATATGCAGCTGCTACAGACAAAACCAGTCTTATGGAATTTAACTTTGCAACAGGTGAAAATACCTCACCATAATCAACCCCTTATGTCTGTGAATATCCCTTTGCAACCAATCGAGCCTTGTAGCGCTCAATCTCCCCATTGGCACCAACCTTCTTCTTGAACACCCATTTGCAACCAATTGCTTTTCGATCTGCAGGTAGATTCACCAAACTCCAAGTTTGATTTTTCATCACAGACTTCATCTCTTCTTTCATAGCTTCCTCCCACTGTTTGGCATCCTCCGAGCTCCTCGCATGTTTTACAGTGCTCGAATCATCACCTGTAATACTAAATGCACAAACATCTTCACTAGCACACAAGATATAATTTTCAGGTGTATACCTCTCAGATGGTCTTCTTTCCCTCGTGGATCTCCTCAGCACTGGTGCTTCAACCTCAACCTCGGTTTCAGAAAATTCATCCTCTACCTCATTATATTCAGCGGCTTCAGAATTCAAATTTCCCAATTCAACCTGTGAGTTTACTGTATCCTCTTTCAAACCCACATCCAACTCCATCGTCTGTGACTTTTCAGGAGCTTTAGGAAAAATTTGATTCAACTTAGATTCTCTGAATACAACGTCTTTGCTGTAAGTTACACTTCTAGTATCCGGATTCCACAACTTATAACCTTTGACGCCATCCTTATACCCAATAAAGATACACTTTTCAGATTTACTGTCAAGCTTGTTTCTTTTCTCCTTTGGTACGTGCATATAAGCTTCACAGCCAAACACTCTGACATGAGATATGTCTGGCCTTTTTCCAAAGAGTGCTTCATACGGAGTCTTCTCCTTCAAAGCTGATGTAGGAGATCTGTTCTTCAGATAAGAAGCAGTAGCCACTGCCTCTGCCCAAAACTCAGCTGCCAAGCCTGCACCGCTCAGCATACTCCGTGCTTTCTCCATGAGAGATCGATTCAACCTCTCTGCCACCCCATTCTGTTGAGGTGAGTAGGGCGTAGTCTTCTGCCTTGCAATTCCATTGCTCACACAAAACTGATCAAATTTTGTTGAACAGAACTCCCGTCCATTGTTAGTTCTCAGCACCTTGATTTTTCGATCAAACTGATTTTCTACCAAAGCCTTAAACTCGCGGAACTTATCAAACACTTCATCCTTGCTGCGCAAGAAATATAACCACACATATCTTGAAAAATCATCAGTAAAAGAAACATAATACCTTGATTTTCCATGTGATGCTACAGGTGTGGGGCCAAACACGTCGTTGTGTATCAGGTCCAGAATTCCCTCAGCTCTTCCTCCTATGGAATCTAAAGATACCCGATTTTGCTTCCCTTGCAGGCAATGCGTGCAAAATCCAAACCCCATAGAGCAGCTCGAAATTCCATCCACCAGCTTCTTTGATGTCAGAGTCTCCAGACCTTTTCCTCTAATATGCCCCAGCCTCCTATGCCACAACATAGTAGTGTCCTCTTCCGCCTGTTCTGAAACATAGCTTTCACCAGTGAATATTGTGCTACCCAGCAGTTTCCACAATTTACCATGATGCTCTCCTCTTACAATAACCAAAGCTCCTCGAGTCAGCTTGCAAGAATACTTGTCACTGCTAAAATTAATACCAGCATCTGCCATACTACCAACAGAGATCATATTTCTGGTAAGCCCCGGAATATGCATCACACCCGGCAGATTCTTGACTGTCCCGTCACTCATCTTCAGCTTTACCTTCCCACGCCCCACAATTGCATGAGTCGTGTCATCTCCCATTCTAACTGTACTGCCAGAATACGATTCATAGGTGCAGAACCACTCCCTATGAGGAGTCATATGAAACGATGCTCCAGTGTCAATAATCCAGTCATTACAGTCACTATGACTGTCAAACGCCATGTACAGATCCCCTGTACTTTCTTCATCATCCTTCTTTGTACCCGGAGCAGAAGATTGTGAATCATCCCGCTTATCAGGACCTACACTTTTACTTTAGCAATTCCTTCTCAGATGTCCAACCTGTTTGCACCTCCAACACCTCATTTCAGATTTATCAGATTTATCACGGGACTTTGACCGTCCCCTCGATCTTCCTCTGTGACCAAACTTTGATCTGTCACCACTCCTACCTCTAGCAACCAGAGCCTCATTGCTTGTACCTTCAGAACCTACCCTTCTTATCTCCTCGGACAATAAGGCAGCAACAACTGTCTCGAACGACAGTTTATTAACACCAGTACCAATTGGCACAATGATGTGCTCCCAAGAGTTGGGCAGCGAACACAACAACGTGCAAGCTTTATCTTCCTCATCTAGATTGATGTCTATAGAAGAAAGTTGCGCACAAATAGTATTAAATTCATTTAAATGAGCAGAGAAAGAATCACCTTCGCTCATCCGCAGATTATACAGCCTCCTTCGCAGGAACAGTATGTTAACGAGTGACTTGCTCTGATAGAGACCTCCCAGCTTCGTCCAGAGATCCTTCGCGGTCTTCTCAGAAGTTACGTTCACCAGAACGTTATCTGCCAGGCATAACCAGATCAGCCTTCGCGCCTTCCGATCGTCTCTGGTCCATGCCTTCAACTCCTTCGACTCGCCTTCACCTAACGTTTCATCACCGACAGGTTTCGTCGGTACCGATGGCTTATCATCTTCGATCACGTGCCACACGTCCCTGTCAACGAGCAGAGCCTCCATCTTCAGCTTCCATAACTCGAACTCTTTTCCTCCGAACTTTTCAACCTTGACCCGTGATTGCCAGTCGACATCCTCTCCGGATCAATTTCGCAGTTTTATCTATGCCAAGAAAAAACGCTAAATCGCGAAACCCCAATCTGTCACAGGAACCCCGGTCGCAGAACCAAAGCTCTTGATACCAAATGTTGGAAATTGACCACACACAAATCGAAAACAGAAAAGAAAAGAGAGAGAGAATAGACACAACGATTTACCCTAGTTCACCCAATTTAGGCTACGTCCAGCTTGTCTGTACTATATTCACCTCACTGCCACTCGTTACAAGTCTCTCGGTTTACAAGACAAATATAAATAGGATTACAAAACCCTAACAACAGCTATTCATGGGCCCAAGCCCAAACTGCTAAGAAAATTACAATACCCAACATCATCCACATGCGAAGTATGAGCCATACCCAACATTTTCACTTATATACTCTTCACTTAGCCCATTACCAACCAATGTGGGATTCATCACACTTGAATATCCCAACAATCTCTCCCTCAAGTGTGAAACCCACCATTGGTATGCTCCCCCTCAACCGAGTACCCCAAGCGCAAAGTACTCGAACCGCCTCCTAGCCAATCACCAGGCTAGCTCGAGCCCAACCTGGCTCTGATACCACTGTCAGGCGGGTCCAAGGGAAGCCCGTGGCGAGGGGCCACCACCAATGACTCCAAGTACACCAAGTGGGTCCGACACCACATCTCAACCCAAAACCTTAAGGCATTAGGTTCATGGGTCCTTTCACTTATATACTCTTCACTTAGCCCATTACCAACCAATGTGGGATTCATCACACTTGAATATCCCAACACCAATTATGTATAAAGTTGAAAATCTTCCATAGAGTCCCACCATACCCATGTAAATTGATGTACCTCAATTTTCCTCTAATATTTTGTTTCTTGTAATGTTTTTGGCCACAAAATTGTGCTCTATTTTCTTTCTAGCCACCAAACAAATTGTTCTTGAGGAAGTGGAAGGAGATCCCATATGTACAATTCTTGCTCCACCATTTTTGGCTCATGCTCTTGATTTGTTATTTTCAAGTGTAACACTAGTTCCTCTGTTGGCCCATGCTCCAATATTGCTACTAAAGTGGATTTAATGTGTTGGGCAAAGCCTCTTTTTATCTTTCTAACCACCATTGCTTTTGGGTCTGGCCTAGTATGCAAATATTTTAACCCATTTGGCAAAGTTCCATTTCTGCCTTAATGTTGCTTACCTAAATCTTCCATTGCTTGTACTTGTCGCTAATAGGTTCTTCTTGCTCTCCTTCTTCATCTTGTGGTTGTTGTTGTTCTTCTTATACTTTTGCTATATTTTCTTCTTGTTCTTGTTCTCTCTTTTTTTCTCTTCTACTGCTTCGGCTTCAGCCTTTTCTTCTTCCTCCTCTATTTCTGTTTTTGCCTTTTCTTCTTCTTCTTCGATTTCTTCTCTCGTTCCTTCTTCTTCTTCTTCTCCTTCTATTTGTTGTTGTTCATCTTCTTCGACCTTTTGTTTCTTCTTCTTTTTTTAATTCTCCGTACTCTTTAGTTTCTACCTCTTCTTGATGTTGCCAAACCAAAACATTGTTACTGATAATGTGCTCTTTCTTGACTTCTTTTCTACCCATGCATCTAGGATTTTCAACATGTTTTACATCATTGTTGTAACATCTAACATGATGACTTTCTCCAAAGCTCCAAGATCTCCCATGGTTTTCACTCCCTCAAAGATATGGATTAAAAACACTACCGAATCAATGATGCTCTGATACCAAAATGATGGAACCCAAAATGAACACACTGATTTTATTGCTTCAATGGAGCCATGGCCTCTTTTTACAAACACTAATACAAGAACAAGACACTAAAGACCTCTAGCTCACCTTTAGAGCCAACACCTAGGCTCCAAGAGATCCCCAATATTTACTCAATACGTGCATACCTCACTCCACACATTCTCCTCTTTTATCCTATCCTCTAAGAATATTCTAAAGGAGTTCTTTAACTGACTGACTAACACACTCACCACTTTCATATCCATCAAATTGGTTTAAGGATAAGAAGGCTCGTAAAAGCTCTTTAGAAAGATATCTCTTTCTAAGTTGAGAATTTATACACGGATGGTTGTTTTGATGATTCACTTTGTTATGAAAATAATTGTGGCCGTTCTTACTTGTAATTTAAGAATGCATCCCAAATCTAATTTATTGCTAAATTAGCAAAAATATTACATTATTTGGAGCTTGATTTCTCTAAATTTTAGCCACAACTCAAATTTCATATCAAGTATCAGACTGGGTTGACACGAGATGTTACAATAACAAATCACACCGTGCTAATTCAAAACAAAATGATCAGCCAATTTGGAAGCACTTACTTGGGTAACAAGACTGTTTACTCGGGTAACCAGTATGTTACCACAGTGTAAAAGTTCGTAATTAATTGATGGTATTACAAGAGCAAATTTACTTAGAAATCAGTATTGCAGCAATACAAACACTGAGCTATTTCAGGGTTAACTTGTCAAGTCAGATGTATAGGTGAATCAAATAGAATACGTTTGCTTTATTTGGAAGTAAGAGAATTAGTCTATATGCAAACCACTAAGACAATAATACAAATATGATAAAACTGTGTATCATTTTAAAGGACGTAAAGTTGTGTCATTTTAAGTGAGAGAAAGAAATAGATAAAGAAGAAAAGAGTGGATAAAAAAATATAAAGATGTGGGTCCCACCTCTTTGTGAGAGTGAAATGATATAAATTCTGTTATTTAAAAGGACAAACACTTTTTTTTTTTTTTTTTATAACAAGGACAAACACTTTTACCTACAAATATACCACATTTGAATAGGACTTACACGAGTATGCTAAAAATTATGCAGTTATTTATCTTCCTTCAGAAACAGAGCTTAACTAACATCAAATTTCCAGAACATTACTTCTCGTCATTTTCCCTACTCTAGTAAGAGTATTTTACTTTCTATATCCACTAAGATGATTAGATAAGGAAAATTTGAGCTAATTTATTACATGTAAACTAGTTTTACACCTTTCAGATATTTCCAAGGGAGGAGTCCTTTATCCTACTTTGTGGTTTGGAGTGAACTACAAGTTTTTTTTTGGATTACAAGGAAAAGCAAAAACAGAAAAAGACAACAAAAAACAAACAAAAGTCATTCCTTGTTTATGGATTACAAGTTTTTTTTTTTTGGATTACAAGTTGAAACCACATAAAAATAGTAGTACTAGATCAAGCAGTTAACCTCTGAACTGCCACTTAAAATCATTCCTTCTTGAACCAAAAGTCACACATTTAAAGTACAAACAACAAAAATCCAATCATCCTCTATGATATAGACAATACATAATATCAGTGAAGCCTCAACTTTTTTACCCAATAGATTGAGATCCATTCACTTGTTTGTGGTAAGTATCTAGGGACACAACAAATGATAACTGATTCATGTCATACCAATGTAAAACTGCACGGTATTCCTGAATCATTTCATATAATGTAGTGTCCAACTGTACAAAGTTTATGGAGCATTATTAAGCAATATCTAGAACTCAAGAATTATCTTCCCAGTTGCATGACCATCAATACACTTAGCCCAGGCATCTTCAGCCTTGGTAAAAGGATATTTGGAGTCTATAACTGTTTTAAGCTTTCCTTCCTTAACCAAATCAACAAGATATTGAAGGTTCTTACCCTTTGGAATTAGAAGCAGAGGCACAAGTTGCTTTTTGGAGAAGGTAAGTTTCTTCAAAGCAAATGTCATCATGGAACCAGAGCTAGGAGATATGTCTATAACCTTTCCATTCATGCTCAAGTTAGGCTCAAAGGTGGACCAAGGAAAGCCAACTGCACAGTGGATCACTGCATCATATTTCTTTCCAGATGGACTCTTCAAAGCGGCACCATCCAGGGTTTTATAGTCAATTACCTCATCAGCCCCTAAGCTTTTGACCAATTCAATGTTGCGAGCGCCGCAGGTGGCTGTCACATGAGTGTTTCCCAGCTTTGCCAGCTGAACTGCATAGTGACCTACACCACCTGATGCAGCAGTGATCAAAATGTTTTTCCGTTCACCATTTCCATCAAGTTTGATCCCTATGGATTGGGTTATTGCCTGGAGAGCTGTCAGACCAGCAACAGGTAAGCCAGCACATTCAGATGCCGAGATTTCTGATGGTCTCGAAGCAGTGACACTCTCCTTCGCAACAGCAAACTCGGCTAGTCCTCCACCATTCTACCAAAATAAAATTTCTTGAATCATAAAACAAGTCTTTTCTATGATGAGGCAGGTTGATATTGGCACATGATAAATAGCAAAGAAAAGCTGAAAAAGTATTAGGAAAAACTTATATTACTCATCAAATCTTGAAGTATTTAACTCATCCAAGCTGTACTTTGGTATATTGATAACATCTTTGTATCATTTCATTAAGTGTAGTCAATTCAAGTCCACGGATTAGATACCCTAAATACAAACATGAATACGTTTTTGTTTCCTGTTTATAATTTAAAAATAAAACAAGAAATAGATCATAGACAAAAGAAACATTGTAATTAGTGATGTAAGAGGGGTTTTATCGATTTAAATCAGGCTAACTACAGTGATAAAAAAAAATTCTCTCAAATTACAAGAATTCGTCTTATACATTATGGTAATAGATAATTTAAGGCAAACACCACCATAATGTACTTAATTAATAGAAGTAACAAGTAAAATAAGATCAAATGCAATTTATAGATCAATATATATGTTCATGTACAATAAGATACAAGAAAAAATTAGTATGTAACTAATAATAGAAAGTTAGGTATAAATCAAATGATCATTTCAGATGCGAACAAAGACTAAAGAGCTAAACGAAAAATTAGAAAGATTTCAGCACAAAGCAGAAGATGTAAAATTCTCTGATGATTCTCTTTCTGAGTGAAGTCTTCAAAGAAATGATCTATTAATAGAAGAGACTGGATACCAGCAGTAATGTTTTCAAATGAGACGCGGCCACAAAAATATATGCACAACAACTTACAAAGGGATTAACAACGGCTACAACTTTGTCACCAGGTTTGAACTTTTTGACAACTTGACCAACCTCCACGACCTCTCCTGCTATATCAGTGCCTATTACAGAAGGTAAGTTTCTTCAACATGACGCTCTTGAAAGATTTGGAACACATAAGATAAATTAAAACAGTAAATGTTTGGTAGGCTCAAGCTGTAAACTACATCGTAATTAAAATCAAGTTTCAACAATAGGAAAAGACGTAAATATCAAGTTCAACTTGTATGATGTAATTCACATTTGAAAACAGTCACGTATGCTCTTGATTCCAGATCTTTTGGTGAATATGCAATTGCACAGTGAGATCTAAGATTGCAAATTTATATACATAAGAAAACCTACTGCATGAGTACATGTTTTGATATAGATATGGACTGTGAGATGTGAGAAAGGCATACAATGCATCGATAAACAGTATTTTAATAGAGCATAAGATCATCACATACAAATTTTATACATTTAAGAAGAGAAAGATATTCATCAGATCCTTGTCAAAGAGAACTGCTTGAAAATATTATTATAAGAACTTACTGTTAATTTCTAAAGGTGAAGACGCCTATGTTTAACCAGTACATACTAAAATCTATTTAATATAAATGAATATACAAGAAGAGAGAGAGAAGAGAGAGAGAGAGAGAAGCAAAGAAAGCTACCAGGTATATATGGAAATTTGCGAGGAAAAATTGGCCACAACATGCCCTTTTGTACTTTCCAATCGAATGGATTTATACTAGCTGCTTCCAATTTGATCAAAACCTCATCTTTACTGGGAGTGGGTAAGGGAACTTCAACATGCTGCAATAAGTATAAATTATAAATAGCATTTGTAATTATTGAAATAAAAAGAATTGTTTTTCTATATTGATTCACAATGATTTACACATAATGAGAAAGAATTAACGAGGATGACTCAGCAATGAGTCATTAGTCCTATCCACGAATTAATAGAAAATAAAAAATGAAAACGAAAATATTTTTAATTCTAATTTCCTACACTCCCCCTCAAGTTGGGAGGTAAATGTTGATCATTCCCAACTTGCCAATCAAGTCTTCAAAGGCTAGACGGTGTAGACCCTTAGTGAGATCTTTGGTAGGAACATACATCTTACGCACACTTCCATCATCTAATTTTTCTTCGATGAAGTGGTGATCAACTTCCATGTGCTTTGTTCGATCATGGTGAACGGGATTTTGAACAATGCTGACAGCTGCCTTGTTGTCACAATATAGTTTTATTGGTAGGGAATATGAGATCTTTAACTCTTGAAGAAGTCTTCTCAACCAGATTCCTTAATAAACTCCATGAGCTAAAACTCGAAATTCTGCTTCAACACTACTTCTTGCAACCACTGTTTGCTTTCTGCTTCTCCAAGTAACAAGATTTCCCCACACATAGGTGCAATAGCCTGAGGTAGATCTCCTGTCTACTGATGTGCCTGCCCAATCTGCATCAGTGTAGATTTCAATTGTCCTTTTATACCCCTTTGTAAAGAATAATCCTCTTCCAGGAGTGTTCTTGAGGTATCTAAGCACCCTATAGACTGCACTAAGATGTTTCTTCTTGGGTGAGTGCATGAATTGACTAATCATACTCACCGCAAAGGCAATGTCAGGTCGCGTGTGAGATAAGTAAATTAGTTTGCCAACCAATCTCTGATATTGTTCTTTTTCCACCCCATTCCCATCTTCAATACCTAACTTGGTATTAGGTTCCACGGGTGTCTCAGCAGGCTTACACCCTAACATTCCTGTTTCCAACAAAAGATCTCGAACATATTCCTTTTGTGTGAGAGTGATGCCTGTTTTGCTCCTAGAAACTTCCATACCAAGGAAATATTTGAGAGTTCCAAGATCCTTCAGTTCAAACTGAGCTGCTAAATACTTCTTCAAGGAGTTCAATTCCTCACTATCGTCACCTGTAAGAACTATATCATCTACGTACACAATAAGAATAGCAATTTTACCATCCTTAGAATGTTTGTGGAAGAGAGTATGATCAGTCTGTGCTTGAGTGAAGCCTCTTCTTTTGAAAGCTTGTGTGAATTTGTCAAATCATTCTCTAAGAGACTGTTTCAACCCATATAGAGACTTTTTTAGTTTACGCACCGATCAATTTCCCTTTTCAAAACCATGTGGAGGATCCATATAGACCTCTTTATGTAAGTCACCATTTAGGAATGCATTCTTCACATCTAACTGTTGCAGAGGCCAATCTAGGTTGGCAGCAAGTGATAAGAGAACTCAGATGGTATTGACTTTAGCAACTGGAGCAAAAGTCTCATGATAATTTATCTCATGAGTCTGCATGAACCCCTTTGCAACTAATCTTGCCTTGTACATATTGATGTTATTATCTGCATTGAATTTTATTGTAAACACCCATTTGCATCCTACTGCCTATTTTCCCTTTGGTAAGGTCACTATCTCCCAAGTTCCATTTCTTTCCAAAGCATTCATTTCTTCAAGGACAGCATCCCTCCATTTTTTTATCATTGAGAGCCTCATGTATATTTCTTGATATCTTCGTACTATACAACATAGTATTGAAAGCACGGAACCCGGGGGACAACTTTTCATATGAAATATGATTAAAAATAGGATGAGTAGTACAAGATCGAGTACCTTTTCTAAGAGCAATGGGCAAGTGTAGATCATTTTTATCATGGCACTCAAGTGTTGGGGTGCTGGAACTAGAACTTGGTTCAGAATCCTGGCAGTGTAGAGGCTCTGGATTACTCACACTTTGAGGAGGCTTTTTTGCCTGCTATAAACTTGTCCCCACTTTGAGGAGGCTCCTGATGGTGAGGATTCTGTAGCTCCTCCTATTTCCAATAGTAGAGGTAAGACTGTGGCATCAGTAGGTTCCCATGAATGATCTTCATCTGCTCCTATAGACTCCCCCTGAAGAGAAGTCAAGGGAAAGAAAGGTTGAGTCTCAGAAAAGGTGATATCCACAGAGACAAAGACCTTACAAAGAGAGAATAACACTTATAGCCACATTGAGTAGGAGAATAACCTATAAAGACACACCGAAGAGACTTAGGTACAACCTTTGACCATTGATGAGAGGAAATATGGACAAATACAACGCAAACAAATAACTTGAGAGGTAGGGAGGAGATGCCTCGGAAGGAAGGGAAGGTACGGAAAAGATTAGAAAGAGGAGACTGAAAGTTGAGAGTGCGAGATGGCATTCGATTGATTAGATACAAGGCAGTGAGAACGGCTTCCCCCCAAAGATATTTAGGAACACTCATAGAGAACATAAGAGCTCGAGCAACTTCAAGGAGATGTTGGTTTTTTCTTTCCGCAACTCCGTTTTGTTAGGGTGTGTCAAGATACGAGCTTTGGTGAAGGATGCCATGTTGGGAAAGATATTCTCCAAGAATAGAGTTAAAATACTCTTTGTCATTATTTGTACAAAGAATTTGTATAGCAACTTGGAATTGGGTTTGAACCATGGCATGAAACTTTTTAAAAATGAATGCAGCATCTGACTTGTCCTTTAGAAGGTATACCTAACAAACTTGGGAATGGTCATCAATGAAGGTAAATGAACCATCGAGCACCTGAAATATTCTTTACACGAGATGGTCCCCATATGTCACTATGAATTAAAGAAAATGGGGAAGAGTCATGGTGAGTTTTAGAAGGATAATGAACACGAGTATGGTTGGCAGGTTGACAAATATCACAAGAAAACAAACTAGGACTTTTATTAATAAATAAGTTTGGTAACAACTTCTGAAGATAGATAAAATTGGGATGGCCTAGTCTACGGTGCCACAGTATAACATCATTACATGAATCAAAAGGAAACATAGAGTCTTTTTCCACAAAAACAGCTTCATGAGTCACATCCTCCTCAAAGTAGTAAAGTCCACCATCCTCTCTAGCACTGCCAATCATCCTCTTCGAGTCTTGCTCCTGAAAAACACAACCATGTGGAAAGAATTTAGCAAAACAATGCAACTCAGAAGTCAGCTTGCTAAAGGAAATGGGATTGCAAGCCAGAGAAGGAACATGGAGAACTGATGTTAAATTAATCTACTCAGAAAGTTTAATGCTTCTGTGTCCTGCAATCTGGGAGAAGCTGTCATCGACGATCTTGACCCGAGAAGGTTCAGAGTATGGAGTGTAAGAACAAAACAAGGTCGGATTACATGTCATATGGTCAGAGGCTCCAGAATCAAGGATCCAATGATTTTGACTATCAACATGGAAAGTTGTACCTTGCTGGGCCACATTACTAGTGGCCTTAGGAGGTTGAGTTAGAAGTCTCTGAAGTTGTTCAAACTGAGTCTTGCTAAGAAAGACACCATCAGAGTCAGAGGATACATGAGGCTCATCAACCTTGTCATCAGCAAAGACCTGATATGCACGACCTTTATTTTGTCTTTTTGGCTTCCAATTTGCAAGTTTCTCATGGATTTCCCAACATTTCTCACGGGTATTGCAGTGGGTGCACCAAGGACGACCATCCCGTTTTGATTCTCCAGAGGAACGGTCAATGGTACGTTTGGCAGCCAATGCAGACTTATCAATTGACTCATTTTCTCCTAGCATAACTCTCCGTCTACTAGCTTCTCTACGAACTTCAGCAAAGGCATCAGCAAGTGAAGGTAACGGTCGGTGCCCCAATATTTATCCACGAACCTCATCAAGATCTCGGTTGAGGCCAGCAAGGAAATCATAAAGTCGTTCCTTCTCCAAGTGTTTTTTGAAATGGGTATTAGCTTCCAATCCTTTAAGATCGGATGCATAATAAAGATCCAGCTCCTGCCATAAATTTGTTAGTGCAGTAAAATATTCAGTAATAGTCATACCCTTTTGACGAAAGTCTCTCAACTTATTTCTCAGTTCAAAGACTTGAAAAGTATTCTCCATATCTAAATAATTTCGTTGAACAACATCCCAAATCTCCTTGGCAGTATCGAAGAATAAATAGGTTTGGCCAATCTATGGTTCCATGGAATTAGTAAGCCATGCCATTACCAAGAAATTATTAATCTCCCAATTTTCATAATCAGGAGCATCCTCAGCAGGTTTCTTAACTTTTCCCTCGAGAGAACCCATCTTACCTTTTACCCGGATGACCAACTTAATCGATTGAAACCATTGCGAAAAATTCTTACAGTTCAACCGATGACTAGTGATCTGCATACCTAAGTTGTCTCTAAAGGACTGAAAATTTAGGGCAGATGAGGAAGCGGAAGAACGATCTGAGGAAGCCATGAATAGAGAGAGAAGGTTTGACCGTAGATTAAAAAATCAAGTTGCTCCGATTTTAGATCTGACCACTAGAATAGGTAGAGAAGAGGCCGATGAGATGATCTAGGCAGGTCGTGCCGGAAAAAAATTCCGGGAAGGTGGCGTGTGGGCTACACGCGCCAGAGAGTGGCCGCGAGTGTGACAGTGTGTGGGACGTCTGACGGCGATGGGTCCGGTGGCGTTCAACTCGTCGAAGCCTACTGAGTTGAATGGTTACTCCACCTTCTCGATTGGAGGTCTGTAGGTATGGTTTATGGGATTTGGAAGAGGTTGGTTCGTGTTTGGATGATTTTTGAATTGGTTTCAGCCTTGAGGGTGGCTGATCTAGGGTAGGAACGAACCTGCTCTTGATACCGTATTGAAATTAAAAGAATTGTTTTTCTATATTGATTCACAATGATTTACACTGATAGAGAGATTTATACAAGAGAGAATGAGAAAGAATAATGAGGATGACTCAGCAATGAGTCATTAGTCCTCCTATCCACTAATTAATAGAAAATAAAAAACGGAAACGGAATTATTTTTAATTCTAATTTCCTACATTAATCTACAAATATTCTTTATATCATTGATGCTTCCTAAGCACAAAGTTAAAATAAAATGCATTTTCTATATCAGATTGAACTTTTTCTCATAAAAATATGAAGGGCACACGGATAAAGTTGCTAGAATGCTTGTTATAGATATTATCTTCAAATGGTATGGATATGGAGGTGACGATTCTAAGTGATCCTTTTAAATGATGCCAACCCAAAATCCCTGTATGTCACTCATAAACCACAGATAAAGCATCTCTTGAATGAGGAGCAAGGTAAACAATGCCTCTGGAGCTTTATTTATAATTTGACTATTGCCCTCGCCCCACCCTCGCCAGTCAGGGTTTAATGGGGAGTGGTGGTTTTTTTTGTTGTTAGCAGAAAAGTCTATTCATAGCTCCCTTTTTATCCTCAATAAAAGAAGGGAGTTTATTAAAGAGAGGAAAAAGGTATAAGTCTCTTCTCTTCCAAAGAAGTCATCATAACATACTGCTTTTGATCAGTTTCTAGAGAGAAGCACAACATGCTTGTCCAAGGAACCTCATATAATCCACTAAATTTTGATAACAATGTATGTAATACAAGGACAAAGAAGTTTTCTCATTTGAAAAAGATTGAGGAAGTCAGATTTAGGTTAGGAGAACAAATTCTTATTAGATTACATTGGACTCCAAATGTCTTAGTTTCAGTCACCATATATGTTTATATGGCCATATAATGTTTGACAAGTCCTCGTGCACAAGGCTCTCCTACTTTGCAAGGGTAAGGATAAGGATCGATTATACACAGCCTTACCCCTACAATTTTAAAAAGGAGATGTGAAGAAAATGTTTGACTAGGCCAATAACATTGGTTTATATAATTACACATACTTAAGTTAACAAGAAGAGAAGGCATATTTTGGTAGAGGAGGTTCGGCCTATAATAACGCTGTCATAATTCGACAGAAGATAGGATTGAAAGAAATCAATGTCCTTTCTACAAGAGAGAGACTACTAATTAATAACGGAAAAAGTATTTCTCATTTTAAATAACACTGTTGTCATTTCACTCTCACAAAGAGAGTAAGAGGTGGGACTCATACCTTCTTCTTTTTTTTGTCCTCTCTCTCCTTTATCTATCTCTTTCTCTCACCTAAAATGACACAATTTTACATCCTTTAAAATGATACACATTTTTTCCCATTAATAATACCACCAATTCTTAACACAAGTAACAAGATGTAATTCCCAAATTATAAATCTAATCACGGTTGCTAGATCTTTACTGCAATTTGGTCCATGAATTCATTCTTTCTCTCACATCTTCTGTGTTCTCTTATATCAATTATTGCTCTATCACTTTATCAAATAATCCACCAAATTCACATTCACAGAAAAGAAGAAACAGTTAAGACTTTTTCCACCTTCTGGTCAGCATCATGACTAGTAATCAATACAATAAAAGCACAACAACAACAATGTATGAGGATTGAGGAACAAAAACAAAAACACCCAGAGGCATGAATTGAAAGAAAAATTTTAATCCCAAAATAAATAAAAAAATGAATTAACAAGAATATTATGAAGTTGAAAAACCTTTAAGCCAGCAGGGCCTCCACCATAGCCATTGTACTGAATGGCATGCATAAGCTTCCCCATATCCACAGCAAGAAACTAGAAAGGAGAGTGTTGAGAAAGTGTCTTAATGTGCAAGACAAAGTAGACTAGAAATTAGAAAAACAAAGAGAAAATGACGAACAAGAAACGTAACAAAACGTGTGGTTAGCAACAGGACAAGTAGTGGCATCGGTTATGGTTCTTGGCCATGACAAAATGGGGAATTCATTTGGCTTATTTTAAAATAACTTACTCAATTTCTTTATACAAATTAGTGTTTTCATGATTTTAGATGGCGAAAAATATTTCTCATTTTAAACTATATAATTTTACGTCATTTTTAGAAATTATATTATTTTGATATGTTTTTACATTATTTTTTCTCCACTTTCTTTTTTTTCTAATTTAATAAAAAATATATGTATAAAAAAATCAAAAACATATTAAAACGACATAGTTTCATTAAAAATCATAGAAAATTATGTCATTTAAAATGACAAATACTTAACCCTTTTTACATATATAAAAATACATGGAATTGTCATGTGAAAAGAAAAAAAATATGGATCCCATATGTATAGGAGATAAAATTATTTCTTACAAGATAAAAAATATTAATTCCCTTTTTAATCATTTATTTTTATTTATTTATTTTATTTAAGTTCATCAAAATTTTGATTTTTTTATTATTTATTTATTTTATCTAAATTTGGATGACGTGGACTAACGACAATTATCTGGCATTGGGGCTGTTATGTAGCTTAGTTTGGCAAGAGAAACAAAAACAATATCATTTTAGGGCTGTCTAACACCATTGGGTATAAGTAAGGCATGTTCCATATTTCATATACTAAGCCAAAAATACACAACATCATGACTATGATGAATAAAATATTAAGCCAAAAATATGTAGAAACTAAAATAGTTCAATTGGGCGTTAGAGCCCAAAGAAAAAAAAAAGTTCAATTGACTGCAAATTTTGTAGTTGTCTATTCGTTATTTGAAGTTGTAGCATATTCAAATTTAAAATGAAATTAAGATTAAAGTATATTTTGAGTCCTAAATAAATATTACGGGATCTAATTTAATCTTTAAAAAAAGTCAACTTATGAAATCTTTTTAATTTTAAAATAAACTCATATTAATTTTTTTTTAGGAATTAACGTGAATCTTCTTTTTATTTTAGAAGGACCATGATTTAAATTAATTAGATCTATTTTAAATTTTAGAAAATAATAAATCAAATTTTTTTCCTAAAAAATTAAAATGAATTCCATAATTTTTGTTAAGGATACAAAAGATATTTCCTCTCAAAATAATTGGAATGAATCAATCCCCATTTTTAATGGCCGGTCACACAAACTTGCCACTACGCTTTTGTATCTCCTTTTATATGCTTGCACCCAATGATGGTAAATTCTGCTCGGACCGGCCGAGTCAACTTGGTAACCGGTGAACCGGTCCTCTCACCGGTTCGAGCCACGCAATAGATCGGTCATGTATTCAACCCGGACTCAACCGAGTTTAACCGGCCGGTTTTACCAAAACCACTGACCCCACGGTTTATTTACAATCCACCCGGTCTTGATGGGCACGCAACTAAAGTATCATGTGAGCTTCTCTGAATGCTTATAAATGTTTTTCTTTTCCATATCCGGGTCGATGTGGTACCCCTTACTCTTACCAATATGCAACAACAGAAACGTTTTTCAAGTGAATTTCTAAGAATGCAAGGTGTTGAAATGAGATAATATTTACTGAGTTGTACAGTTGTTGGAATTTTAATCATTGATTACACAATTACATAATCATAAGAGATTTGTATTAAATAGATTAATTTTCTTATTTGCAGTTGATTGACATAATCATAGGAGTTTTGTGTTAGTATATGGATGTCCTAGAGACAATCTTTTAATTAGATTAGGACATATGTGGACCTTTGTATTGTCGCAAATAAATAAAAGCACTATTTATCCTGTTTCATATTTTGTCTCAATATTACTGTTAATATTTTATATGAGTAACTGGATAAACCCCTTGGAATAAAATAGGTATCTCTTGAGTATCTGTGATAAGATCACGATCATGAGGATTCAAGGATACTGGATATTTATTCCTAATTTTATGTTCCTAGTCTAGAGACACTGAGAATGGGGATCAGTGATCTCGGGTAAGACTAGCACGACTTATCTACTTGTATTCGGATGCAAGGTAAAGACCTCATGAGCTACAGATATGGAGATGTCTTAGCTAAAGTTGTGGGTGGATCTATAAGGGTATAGCTCGCACTGAACAGACTCACAAAAGAGACTCTATGAGGAAATCTCACAGAGAGTATCATTATATTTGGGTATGTCTTTCCTTAGACCAGAAGTTATTACCTAGACTGTGTTCTAGAAGGCATGCTTTGACTGTATACCTCGTCTTCCTGAAACATGGAGACTCATAGGTATACTGTTGGGCTTGTCCTGAAAGAGCACAGGGCTAGGGTGATAAGTTGAAGGAATTCGTCAAATCTCTGTGAGAGATTAGGTTATCTGTAAACCGGAGAAATCGAGATGACATTTATAGGGACGCGGGAATCTATGCATAGTAAAAGAGATCATGAGATGATCTGCCTTTAGAGTCAGTAAATTGAAGATTCCCAATTTCGAATAAAGCTTACTCTAAACCGCAAGGGTTGATACGCTTCCTTACCCTAGGTTTTATGGGAAGGTAACCGAGACGAAAAGAAATACATACGGAAACCAAATATGTGTAATAGGATGATCAAGTCATTAATCTAACTAGCTCTGGGGCAACAAAGCATTGCTAGTGCTCTGTGTTGTCATTAAATGGGTTGTGGGCTTGTTGGGCCCGAGCCCATTTATGTCAGTGGCTATATTGGACCTAATGGGTCATACACTAACACCTTAATGTCATGATGATATAGCATTAAAGGTATTGGGCCTAATAATGGTTGTTAGTCCAAGATGAAGTTTGAACTCTTCATCTTTCGCAACCATCAATAAGGTTTCACCTTCCTCCTTTTCTGCAAAGTTTGAACTTTCTCCTTTTTCTTTGCTATTTGGCAGCTTAGTATAACATTCAGATTTATAATGACCAAATTTATGACACCTGAAACATTCTACCTTGGATTTATCAGGGGCTCCTCCTCTGCCTCTGCCTTGAAATTGATCATTATTGGCTCTGAAGTTAGTGGACCTTCCTCTGCCTCTGCCTCTGTCTCTACCTCTACCCCTTCCTTGAAAATTGTTGGAACGAGTATTGGTAGAAGCCTTTAATGCTTGCTCATCTGTGTCTTCCTGTTTGAACTTCTGTTCATGCACCACCAATGAACTCTGCAATTCATCAAGTGACAAATCATCTATATCTTTAGATTCTTCTATAGCACAAACAACAAAGTTAAATTTTGCTGTTAATGATCGAAGAATTTTTTCTATGACAGTTATTTCTTCTATCCCGTCTCCATGAATTCGCATTTTATTGACAATGGTCATCACGCGAGAGAAATAATCTGCAATTGATTCTCCCGACTTCATTCGAAGTGTTTCGAATTCCGAGCGTAAAGCTTGAAGCTGCTGCCTCTTTACTCTTGCAGAGCCTTGATACTTCTTTTTCATGGAGTCCCAAATATCCTTGGAAGTTTCTTTGGAAAGAATGGTTTCCAAGATAGAACGGTCAATGGCCTGGAAGAGATAATTCTTCGCCTTCAAATCCTTCAACTTTACTGCTTCATGAGCTGCTCGTTGTGCTGCTGTCAACTGAGCTCCTTCTGCTAGTGCTGGTTCAACAACACCATTGGTAACTACATCCCAATATTCCTTGGATCGAAGGAAATTCTCCATCAACGCCTGATCATAATGACCATCGTCTTCGGAAATCCTTATATGGTCTCAAGCAGTCTCCTCGAGCATGGTTTAGTCGTTTCAGTTCTGCTGTTCAGGCGTTTGGCTTAATCCGCAGTAAAGTTGACCATTTTGTGTTTTATAGGATTACATCTCTTGATAAGTGTATCTATTTGTTAGTCTATGTTGACGACATCATTCTCACCGGAAGTGATCAAGACGGAATTCGTCAGTTAAAACAGTTTTTGTTTAGTACATTTCAAACAAAGGACCTTGGGAAGCTGCGTTACTTCTTGGGAATTGAGGTGGCGCAATCCAGACAGGGCATTTCTATCTGTCAAAGGAAATATGCCCTGGATATCCTAGAAGAAACTGGTATGTTGGGGAGTAAACCAGTTGATACACCTATGGATCCTAATGTCAAGTTATTGCCCGGACAGGGGGAGCCGTTATCTGATCCTGGACGTTATCGGAGGCTAATTGGGAAGCTCAACTATCTTACTGTGACTAGGCCAGATATTTCTTTCGCTGTTAGTACGGCTAGTCAGTTTCTTGATTCCCCTTGTGATTCACATTGGGATGCTGCTGTGAGGATCCTCCGATACATCAAAGGAGCACCAGGAAAAGGTTTGTTGTATTCAGATCAGGGAAATACAAAAATTTGTGGTTATTCAGATGCTGATTGGGCAGGATCACCCTCGGACAGACGCTCTACTTATGGCTATTGTGTCTTCTTTGGAGGAAACTTAATTTCGTGGAAGAGCAAGAAACAACCTGTTGTTGCTCGATCTAGTGCAGAAGCTGAGTATCGTGCAATGGCAAATGCTACCTGTGAGTTAGTCTGGTTAAAGCAGTTGATTCAGGAGCTTCATCTTTGTGAACAGAAACAACTCATGACACTCATCTGTGATAATCAAGCTGCGCTACATATATCCTCTAATCCTGTCTTTCATGAGAGGACCAAACATATAGAGATTGATTGTCACTTCATTCGAGAAAAGATTCAGTCAGGAGAAATCAAGACTGCTTTCGTCAACTCCTCTGATCAACTAGCGGATGTTTTCACTAAAGCTCTTAGAGGTCCTCAGGTTGAATACATTTGTAACAAGCTTGGTGCTCATAATATATACGCACCAGCTTGAGGGGGAGTGTTAGAATATTAGATATGATATGATTAAATATGATTAGATATGATTGGATTCCGTCTTATCCGTAAATATTATGACTGTATTCTGACTGTATTAGGATTAGGTTTGGGTTAGGTTTGGGCCTTTCACTTAAGCCCATTAGGGTCTCTATATATTGTAACTCTCTGACACAGATCAATACACAACATATTATTCTTCTATTATTTTATATTCAAGTGTAACATCACATGCCATAAAGCATGATTTTTGATTGCATGTGTAATTCCGCATATGAAAAAAAAATTCCCTCTCACATGCTACGGCCTTCAAGGCCATTTTACTTTCATTTTGTACTAAATAGAAATAGTAACAGGTTATTTCATTTCCTTATTCATAGCTGATTGACAGCTAATTTGTAATGGATCTAGAGTCCTGATTATGTATATAATTACCCTAGTAAAGGAAGAATAAACACACAGAAATATTCATAATATGGCACCATTGTTTTGACATGGTATCAGAGCACAAGTTCGATCCTCACTGCCCCCACTTTAAAGTGGAATTAAAATAAAAGCACAAAAGGTAAATCAAAAATTGGGCATGTTCAATATCCACGCTTCTAGCCCAATGGGCTCTCGTGTGAGGGGGCGTGTTGAGATATATAGTCCCACATTAGTTGTATGTGCAGCTATTGTGGAGTTTATAAGACCTTGGACACTCCCACCCTTTGAGCTAGCTTTTAGGGTGGTGTATCCCAAGGTTCTTTACATGGTATCAAAGCCTCGTATCCCGGGTTCGAACCTCATCGCCCCTCACTTTCTTTGTAATGGAATTTCTTTCTTCGCACAGGTAGGTGGGCATGTGCATTATCCACCCTTCAAGCCCAATAAGCTCTCGTGTGAGGGGGCGTGTTGAGATATATAAAACCATTAATGTGGCCTCACCAAAACAACTTTATGAACCAGATCCAAACTCTAAGGTCAAATACCCTATCGGTAACTACATGTCCAATCATAGGTTGTCAGAATCATATATTGCATATGTTAATCAATTGTCTAGTGTATTTGTTCCTAACAATGTGCAGGATGCTTTGGATGATCCAAATTGGAAGGAAGCCATGAATGTAGAAATGAAGGCCTAACAAAAAAAACTCAACGTGGGACCTGGTTCCTTTACCAACCGGTAAGAAATCAATTGGATGCAAATGGGTGTTTACTGTGAAGCTTAAAGTAGATGGCAGCCTTGACAGATATAAAGCCAGATTAGTTGCTAAGGGATACGCACAAAAATACGAGGTTGATTACCAAGATACATTTGCACCAGTAGCAAAACTGAACACAATTCGTATTCTGATTTCTATAGCAGCTAATAGGGACTGGCCACTCAAGCAGTTTGATGTAAAGAATGCATTTTTAAATGTTGACTTAGAAGAAGAAGTATATATGAAAATTTCACCAGGCACCAAACATGCCAACTTGAAGGAAAATGAAGTGTGTAGATTAAAAAAAGCACTATACGACCTCAAGCAATCACCTAGAGCTTGGTTTGGCAGGTTCTCTCTAGTCATGAAGAAGTTTGGATACAAATAAAGTAATGCAGACCACACCCTATTCATAAAACATAATGGAGGAAAGGTAACAGTGTTAATAGTGTATGTTGATGATATGGTTTTGACTGGTGATGATTTATTTGAAATGGAGTTATTGGAAAGACATTTAGCAAATGAGTTTGAAATGAAAGATCTAGGATCATTAAAGTAATTTCTTGGAATTGAAATTGCTAGATCAAATCAGAGAATTTTTTTGTCACAAAAAAGTACATTTTAGATCTACTTGCAGAAACAGGAATGACAGCATGTAAACCAGCAGAAACACCAATTGAAATGAATCATGTATTGGGTTTATATCCTGATCAAGTATAGACTGATGTTGGCAGATATCAAAGGCTAATTTATTTATCACGTACTAGGCCAGACATTGCTTATGCAGTTAGTGTTGTGAGCAAATTTATGCACAATCCAAGTGAGGAACACATGGCTGCTGTGTATCGAATATTGAGGTATTTAAAGGGGTGTTCAGGGAAAGGTATGCTTTACTCAAAAAATAATAGTCCCAGAATTAAAGGCTACACAGATTCAGATTGGGCTGGAGATAAAACTACCAGACAGTCAACTTCGGGATATTTTACTTTTGTTGAAGGCAATCTAGTTACTTGGAAGAGTAAGAAGCAAAAAGTTATTGCTAGATCGAGTGTAGAAGCAGAGTTTAGAGGAATGGCACATCGAGTGTGTGAATTGTTGTGGATTAAGAGCATCCTACAAGACTTAGGAATCTGCTACAATCAGCCTATGGAGCTACATTGTGATAATAAAGCTGCTATTGAAATTGCTCATAATCCAGTTCAACATGATAGAACCAAGCATATAGAAGTGGATACACACTTTATCAAGGAAAAGCTAGATCAAAAAATTATTCAATTCCCCTACATCAAATCTGAAGATCAGTTAGCCGACATCTTGACAAAGGTTGTGTATCGATGAGATCTATAAGCCCACTATGTTCCCGATGGGGATGAGTCAATGTATGGATAATACCCTTAGCACTGATACAGACCAGGCTAAGAAGTATAAAGCCAAGTGTAAGCAGTGAATAGATAATAAGCAAAAGGATGATATGACTCAAGTAAATGGGCAATATAACGATACATAAGATACCTGTAAGGTGTGCCCATGGGGGCTATTTATAGGGGAAACGGTGTGGGTTGGTGAGGGGGAGGTCAACTCTCCTTGGGATTTACTCCCATGATGCAGTGTTAGGCGTGCTGGCGCTGTCATTGTGGCAGTGCTGCGCACTCTGTATTCTGGCGATGTCAGCACCGGGCAAAGGGGGAGTTTCCCTTTGCGGTGTCTGTCGTAGTCGCCTTCGATGGTTAGTGTTCCAAGGTGGGGCATTTTGGTGTATGCCTTGGACCTACTGCTACATTGGGGGTTGAGAAGGTCCATGTCAGCCCTTAGGGCTGACGCGGGGTCACGCCCGGTATTGGGCCTGGATAGTTGGGCCACTTTAGTACTTGAGCCATCCGGAACAGGTTATATCAGGAAAAGTGTTTGAAGAAGCAATTAACAAGTTGGGCATGATTGATATCTATGCACCAACTTGAGGGAGAGTGTTGAAATGAGATAATATTTCTGAGTTGTACAGTTGTTGGAATTTTAATCATTGATTACACAATTACATAATCATAGGAGATTTGTATTAAATAGATTAATTTTCTTATTTGCAGTTGATTGACATAATCATAAGAGTTTTGTATTAAATAGAAATAGTAACATGTTATTTCATTTCCTTATTCATAGCTGATTGACAGCTAATTTGTAATGAACCTAAAGTCTTCATTTATGTATATAATTACTCCAGTAGAAGAAGAAGAATAAACACACAGAAATATTCATAACATGACACCATTGTTTTGACACAAATTTTTTTACCAAATGGGCATCCTTAAAATTTGATTTGAATTAAGATTAAAGGATGATCCGGTGGTGGGAAACCTTTTTAAGCTTTTTGTCGATGGGAGCAGAAAAAATGGATGTGCTTCCCTACCACGTGTTGATTCAAAGATTCAAGCTTGAGTATTTTCGGCGTGTGACGGTCGTCGGGTATTCCTGTGTTGTTTTTGGTTGGATGACAATTCTGAGTGTGAAGCAACCTTCTTCCAAGTTGGATCTCTTTGGATTTCTTTTTCTTCCTATCAGTTTTGCGCCGTTTGAATCGCTTGTTTTTACTTCAATTATTGTTCCTCAGGCAAGTTTTCTTGGCCATTTATCAAGGATTGTTGTTGGGTATGCTATAGCTTGAGGTTTGATTCATGGGATGAGCAACTACTGGGCGCTTTCCTTATTGGGTTGAACTGTACTTGTCTTTGTTTTGAGTTTGAAGAGATCTGGTGCACTTGATCTAAACTTTCTTGAGATTGAATCTGTTACTGATCCTTCCTTACCATCTATACGGTTTTTAGCATCTGGCAATGGCAAAACACTGCAGATGAGTGCATTGCCAAATGGAAATGTTGAAATTGTCTAATGTTAAACTGATATATCATTGTGATATCAGATGTTGCCTTGACACACTTAATATTGATAGCAATATGATTCTAATTCTTCTAATATAGAATTTGTTCAAGGCTTCTTCATATCCGTTTTCATAGTTTTCATCTTTATCTATGTGATAATGAATGTTCTCAGATGATTCTGTATATCAATTTTTGAAGTGATACTGCTCATCGCAAATGTGCTGCTACTTTCTACTTATTTAATTTGTTTGCTAAAATCAGTTTCTGTTGTGTTCATGGATGATAAGATCATATTAAGATATATTATCACCATTTCCAAATTGGTTGCTAGATAAATAGAAATAAGTGACTAAGTTTATGGAATTGAAGTTGATTGTATGTTACTGACTGTACGTATGATCACTGAATGATCTGGTTTGGTTTTTTCATGATCGCTGAACATTAGGATTGTGCAAATTCCATAATAACATCTTTGTCAAAACTTATTATGAAATCTAAAATCTTTGTTAGATAATGGTTTGTAATTATTATTTTTCATATTAGAATATTTGAAATTGGTATATTTTTTTATTTGAGTATGTTTATAATTTTTTTAATATAAATTATAAATTTCGAGTCATGCGGTTGAACCAGTGACTCATTAGTTGAATCAGTGACCCAGTGATCCGATACCTCGACCGGGTCAATCACCGAGCCGAGTTTAATAACATTGCTTGCATCGTCTCCAATTTGTTCTCATATAAAAGACAAAATCATCTTCGTTGCTACACCCAAGGAAGCACAGACACTTGTAAAAACAAGGAGAGTCGTGTCCGACACGATTTGACACGCCGACACGCTCCGACACGGTATCCGACACGTGGTCAACTTTACCGACACGTTGACCATTTCGACACACGAATTTGACCGTGTCCGACACGGTCAAATGGCATTTTCATAAAAAATATAATATTTTTAAAAAAATTATATTTTTAAAAAATAAAATATATCACCTCATTATCGCCTCTCTCGCTCGCGTCTCACTGATCTGAGCATCTGGTCTCTCCGTCTCTCTCATCCGCCTTTCTCGCTGTGATCTCTCTCATCCGCATCTCGCTGTGGTCTCTTCTCTTCGTTTCACTGTCTCTTCGATTCACCTTGAACTAACTCTTCGATTCACTGTGAACTAATGGCAGACATGTTTTTTGAAAACTAATGAGTAATGACAGACAACTTCTATATTTAGGTGGTGTTTGGTTCAAGTTATTGAAAAACAATTCTATGGATCTCACTTTGGTGTTTTGGGATCACCATGTTTGGTTCAAGATATTGAATAATTTCCCCATCTAATATGTTTCCCTAGCTTTTGAAAAATAGGAAGCAAATGAGATAGAGAGCACTATTTAGAATACCATTTCTAAGATGGTATTTTGCACTTAGATGGGTAAATGGAAAGACACATTCTATTGAAAAGACAAAAAAGACACTCATAAATTTTTTGGTATTATTAACCAATTTTCATAAAGTATGATAAAGGTTATTTTAGTATTTTTAACCGATTTTTCTATCAATATTTTACCTTCAACCAAACATACACTCAGAAAATTTAACCCAATTTCTCCGATAATATTTTGACATACCAAACAACTTTTTTTAAACTTTCCTAGCAAAATCACTTTCTCACAATATTTCTAGTAATTCTATTTTCCTGGTAAAAAAATTTTCTCTTGAACCAAATGCCCATTTAGACTCAAGCAAACATATTCAACTTTTTAACTTGAAATGACCAAGTTGACAATGACATGATATTAATTAATTTTACTTTAATACACTTAATCAGTAACTATTAGGATTAAATTGAATAATGCATTACGATATTATTTCTTTATTTGATGTAGAAAGGAAACAATGCAAAATGCTATTATTTTTGCTTTAGATTAATATAATGGTATTACGAAAATGATTTAATTTTGTTATCAAAAAAAAAAAAAATGATTTAATTTTTTTGTTAAATTAATGGGTATTATTAGTTTAGTTTTATTTTTTTGTTAAATTATTGAATATTAAATGAAATATACACTATATAAATTTAAAATATTTAATATTAAAACGTGTCCCGACGTGTCGAAATTCATATTTTTTTAGAATTGACGTGTCAGAGTGTCACGTTGTGTCGTGTCACGTATCGCGTCGTATCGTGTCACGTGTCGCGTCGTGTCGTGTCGCGTCGGTGCTACATAGACTACACCTATATCATAGGTAAAACAGTAATATAGGTCAATGCCTTGATTTGTGAAAAGGTAAAATTGGTTGATGCGGAAAATACAGCAGGGAAATTTCAAGAAATTTTATGGGCTAACGATAGATTGCAAAACATCAAATAGGATTTATATTTTTTACTGGGAGACGTTTGGTATAGGAAATTATTTTCAGATAAGATACGAAAAAATGTTTAGTAGACCAAATTTTTACCGATAATGTTAGGTTAATTTTATAAATGCTATATTTGGTTGATTGTAAAATATTAATAGGAATCTGATTAGAAATGACAAAATTACCTATCCTTTTGAATTGTATGTGTTGTTAGTCATCAAATGTTCATTTTAATACTGAAAAAGCCCTCTCCATTTTCTTCCATTGAAGAAGCAAGCGATAACGTGGAACAAAGTCAAAACAGAATTATTCTCTGTATCCACACTGCATATCAACCCATACAAGACTGACTTATTCGAATTTTGTTCCACGAAATTGCTTGTGAAAACATGAATATGAAAGTAGAAGACTGTGTTCTTGGATTTCTCATGCGCAACATGATGATGCTAGTAATAATAGCATGGTTGCTCAACTTGAACATTGTTTCTGGCTTTGCTCACATTCATGGTGGACTTGGAGACAAACCACTCCCTAGAATTGTCATCCATAACAACTTGTTTTGCTAAACAGTAATGCCTCCATTACAATTTACAGCCTCTCTCACGGAAAAGAAAAAAAAAATGGTAGAAACGCGATTCCTAGTTCATGGAAAAAAACAATTCCATCGGTGAGTTGAGAAATTTTTTAGCCAGTAGTTCAAAATGAGAATGAAAACTATCCTGTGGTTATTTTTTGTTTTACTCATGACAAACATAGTAAAAAAAAATTTCCCATCCCACTTTTCCAACATTTCTCCCAAAAAAATTCATATCAAACATGTCTTACAAAGTAGGGGTGTTCGCGGTCTGGATTGGATCGGTTTTGGAAGCAAAATTCATCCGATCCAATCCCTTCGGTTTGATCATATAATCATCCATTCGGTTTTGATTTTTTTTCAAATCCGATCCGATCCAATCCAATTTTTTTCGGTTTGGATTGGATCGGTTTTCGGTTTTTTGAAAATCCTAAAATTTATTTCATGATTATTGTGCAAATAACATCTTTTGTATATATTGGCTTTGTAAAAAAAAATTGAAATACAAAAGCATTAATAAACTATAATATAATCTTTTTAATTTTGGCAATGAGATATGAAGCTCTATAAAGATAAAATTTTGTTGATAAGATATGACTAGATTTTTTCTTGGGTTTAGTTGATGGGATAATGGGTCTTGGGTTTAGAAATTTTTAGGCTATGATTAGGGAAATAAGCAAGTAGGTAGAGAGAAATTAATATATTGGATCGGTTTGGATTGGATCGGTTTTCATCAACCCATCCAAAAACCGATCCAATCCAATTAAAATTTGCGGTTTTTAATCGGTTTTCGGTTTTCGGTTTATTCGGTTATCGGTTATTCGGTTCGGTCACCGCGGTTTGAATCGGTTTGGATCGGTTGATGAACACCCCTATTACAAAGTTACACAAAATATATTTAATAAAGAATTTATTATAATAATCAAATTTTTAATATCAAAATAATTTTTATTTCTTATTTAGAATTTTAATTAAATATCACTAGATTTGAATACAATTTAAAAATATTTTAATTGTTCTAATTGAATGTCACATTACTTTTCTAGATTACTTAAAAAGCATAATTGAATACCAATGTTTTTTTAATTAAAAAATAATACTTTAAAATCTTAAGTGAATCCATCCTCGTTAGTATCTTATCCCTTGGCGACTTGCCGTAGCCACTATCAATTATATTGACACTTTCATCATTTTTCAATCATTCTATTTTGCGTTTGAATTAATTCCTGGGGTGTTAATTTGTGTTGGTACTTGTACCGTTCAGTTCTGTGAGCCTACTATGTACCCTTGAGGGTAATGTTATTATATGGATTATACCCCTAGCTGAGGTAAAGACCAGGCTAGAAAGTATTATTCCAAGAGGTAGCAAGCTGATATCAATGGCAGATGAATAACAAGAGTATGACTTGGAAGTAAATGGGCATAACAACAGTACATAAAAGATCTTTTCTGGTGTGCCCCATGAGGGCTATTTATAAGGAAGATGATGCAGGTTGGTGAGGTGGGGGTCAACCCTTCTTGGGATGCACGCCCATGATGGCAGTGTTAGGCGTGGTTGGCACTGCCACAATGGCAGTGCTGCCACCACTGCACCCGGCAATGTCAGTACTGAACAAAGGGGCAGATTCCTTTGCAGTGCTTATGGCGACTGTCTTTAGCGGTTAATGTCCCGAAGTGGGACATTTTGGTGTATCTCTTGGACGTGCTGCAGTCTTGGAGATCGTGAGTGTCCACATCAGCCCTAAGGGCTGACGCGGAACAAGGCTGAGGGTTGGGCCTGAGTAGTTGGGCCACTCCAGTACTTGGGCTGCCACTCCAGTACTTGGGCCATCCAGAACAGGAGCCCCCTAGCTTGGCAGCTACCGTGGGATGGTGCCAAGTTAAAGACTTTGGTCGTTCCCGTCAGGGCGGTGTGAAACCGGCGCTCTACTAAAGCATCTTCGAGAGGGAAATACTGGCGCTCTATTGGGGCGTCCTTCAAGAGGGAAATGACTACAAAGCCTCGTATCGCCGTGGCGCTATGAGCATCATCCTGGTTATAAGCATAAGTTGGCGCCTCGGTAGATAGGATTTGGCGACACGTTGTTTGGCGATGTGAAATGCTTGAGTACGGGTGATTGCTTTTGGTGATAGCTGTAACACGGTCATTGATGACGGGGATTGGTAGGTGACGGAAGCGAAAAGGCTGCCTCTTAAAGACACTTTAAGAGGCTTTTCGGTTTCCGAGGAGCCGTAATGATGAGTTATCCCATCATTACTATTTATTGCAGGCATCCAAAGGTCATAGGGTTCGGTGCATTAATGCGACACGACTGGTGACTTGTCCCTTTGAAGTGACCACTTTGCCCCCTCTCCTTAACCGCCCATCGCACGATGAGCGTGTCATCGTACGGTTAAGTGAGGAGGACTTACACGTGTCTGTGTGAGACCTCTTCTTTCCTTACACGTGTTTGTCTGAGACTTGTGTGAGACCTCTCTCTTTCCCCCCCCCCCCCCCCCTTTTTTTTTATAAAACGGGAGGGAGTCCCTTTGTTGGGACTCTTTCTTACGCAAAACCTACACCGTTACGCTTTGCTCAAAGCCTTTGTTCCCTATCCTCAGTTCGGTGTGATAGTGTCGGTCTTTTTTCTCTCCCTTTCTGCGATTCTCAGGTGTAGTCCTTCTTCTCTTGTCGTTTCTATTCTCATTTCTGGTTGTCTTCTACTCCTTTTTCTGCTGTATCGGTGGTTAGGTTTACAGAACCTATCCCAGGCCTCATACTTCCTGAATCGGAAGTAGAAATCAAGGAAGAGGAGTTTGACGAGGCCTTTGAGGCACTGGGGAATAGTGCGGTGGGGCCAGCAATGCGAGAGTATCTTGCTAGTTGCGCCCAAAGTCGTCCCTTAGTTCCTGGGGTTGAGAAGTTTCCGCACGGGAAAGTACCCGAACTTCTGGGTTTCAGCGAAAAGGAGATTCAAAATCTCCTTCCCGAAAGAGCTTTAGGTCCTGTCCTACCGTATGCTGGTGAGGCGTCATGTTCCATTCCCCGTAGTGGGCGCCGCAGAGGGCGCCACGATTTAGTTGGTGAGAAGAATTCCAGATCTGGTGGGCGTTCGCCTGCTGGCTCTAGGAGACAGAATTTCGCTTCACGTCGTCGTGTTTCTCGGCGTTCTGATCTTGGAACTGGTCGATTAATTGGACCCGTATCCAACATCAATCGCCTGCGACAAAACCGTCCCTTGGAGTATTATTTCCACCCTTGCCCTTCTTCAGTTGCCCTTCGTTCATCTCATGGTCGAATTCCCTCAATTCCCCAATCATTCCATCGTCGTATGTATGATGAGTCTACAGAGAACCGTTTGGGTAGATACCACCCGGAGGATGGTCGCCTTACAAGGAATGGCGTGTGGGACGCCATTTTTGAGGACATAGGGCATTATAAGATACCACCTGCTTGGTGGCCTTCTAACCTGAGTTGTTCAGATTTTTATTCAAGTTCATCAGATACCTCGGATTCTGATGGTGAGTTAACTGTTTAATTTTTCCTTTTTCCTTTTCGTTGTGCTTGGCGTGGGGGGTGTTGGAGGTGACAGGAGTGTTGATAGGGTGGGTTGGACTATCTCGTTTCCTTTTGCAATGGTCTTCCTGGCGTCAGTGAAGTTTAGAGGATTGACTATGTGTTTGTCGCTCCTAGGTAGGACTTATAAAGATTTTCCAGACTTATGGCGACTGTTCAGTCGGACGACGGTCTCGGGGCGCGGGAGTGGGTTGATTCAGTAGTGGCCTCAACCTCTTCAAGCTACTCTGACAAGAGCATCTTACGCAGCGACTATAAAGGTGAGCCTAGCTTCAGCATAACTGAAAATGGCGCAATAGAGGTGAAGTGGCCACCGGTCGTGGTCGGCGCTGATCGACGGGCTTGCGACGCGCCTCTTATGGCGCAGCGATCACGGTGGCGGTTTATGGTGTACAAAACGCACTTTACTGATCAGAAGGTGAGGTTTTCGTTGTCAGAGTTCGAGATGGGTGTGCTATCTCACTTACAGGTTGCGCCTTCGCAACTGCATCCCAACGCTTGGGCGTTTGTTAGAGTTTTTGAGAGTATATGCAAGTATTTCGATATGGCCTACTCTGTACGATCATTCTTCTATTGTTTTCAAGTGTCGCCCTCCAAGAAAACGAAGCTTGGTTGGGTTTCTTTGAAGGCGGGCAATGCGATTGGATCAATATTTGCCCAGTACGCCAACTCTTATAAGAATTGGACGCGTACCTTCTTTTGGATTGAACCGGTGCTAAGCGAGGGTGAGCTCCCTTTCTTTGTTGATCCGTCGAGTGGGGAGTGTTGGTTTCCCCTATACTAGACTAAGGCTCACTACGAAACGCCGGCCGGTCACTACTCGTTTGCTCTAGGGGTCTTGTCTCCTGGGGAGGTAAAGGCGATTAAATGGTTTTTGGAAGTAAAGGGGGGTCTTGGCAGGTGGCCCACGAAGCAAGTGTTGTGCCATGGAGGTGTGGTGGCGTTCATTGTTGTTTTATTTGTGGCGGTTTATTCTGTCGCTTCTTGTGTTTACCCTTTCTTGTGTTTATACTGACTCGTGTCTTTATTGTTTGTAGTTGGAAACATGGCGACCGATGCGTTAAAGCTTGCGCGTGATGCAGCAACTAAAGTGAAGGCCAAGCAGGGCGTAGCGCCTTAGACTAAGACCATCCTTCCTTCAAAAAGGAAAAGCTTGGACAAGGGTAAAGCCATAGAGGTTCGCCCTAAAAAGAAGAAAGTTCGGTCTGCTGCTGACATCCCTGCTGGTGAACTTGAGAAACGGGCTAACCGCCCTATTATTAGAGATCCTACTGGCGTGACTGGCAACTCTTCTGCAAGTGAATCAACACTTGGTTCTGGATTACGAGGTGCGACAACGAGCTTAACACCTCCAAGATCTTCCCAGGCGAGGCGCACTGAGCCTTCTGGGGGCGGTCTGACCCGGGACGGCGCTTCTGAAGGCGATCCGACAATTAACAACGCTTCGGGCGATGGAGGAGATGACCACCCTGTTGAGCCGTCTGAGGCTATAGGTTCACCTCCTCTTCCTGAAATTCTTGTGAGCAGGGCGCTCAGCTTGTCGGAGAGGGACCTTGTCCACGGCTTCCCCAACATCAGGCGTCCCAAGATGGTAATGCCTGCGCGTTTCGACCGTCAGCAATACATGGACTGCACCCAAGTGATAATTGGTCGTCTCCTGGGCCAACAAGAGATTACTCTGGATTTTGAGGAACGATGCT